>NC_139591.1:22641195-22651195 GCF_946808225.1 Silurus aristotelis
GATGCACGTGGAGAGCGAAGGCTTGTCCGTGTGGTCCGATCCAACAGACGAGCTCCTGTAGCTCGTTCATGTTCATGTCAAGAAGTTCATGTTGTTGATGCTCGATTGGTCGTGACTGTTTTAACAGCAAAAGGGGATAAATATCATTATTTCTCTCTCTCTCTCTCTCTCTCTCTCTCTCTCTCTCTCTCTCTCTCTCTATCTCTCTCTCTCTCTCTCTCTGTGCAGCTGGGAATAGGTCCACATAAACAACCTAAAAATCCATGAAGTTACTGAGTAAATTAAGAACTTTTAGGATGGATTTGGACTGTGATTAATATCAACAGTCTGCTACAATGGCTCAGGACCACAGGTTGTTTGAACAACATTTCAGCACCTATCACTGAACAGCGCACCTCAACAATTATGGAAGTGTAATAAATGGACAATGAGGATGAGGATGGGTTTCATTTTGAGTCTGGTTCCTCTCAAGGTTTCTTCCACATGAAGTTTCAGGGAGTTTTTCCTCACCACAGTCACCACTGGCTCAGTCATTAGCGATAAACTTACCATTAATAGAAAAAAAAAACGTATCAATGTAAAAAAGAAAATGGTTATGGTAAAGATGTTGGACTTCTGATCGGAAGGTTGTGAGTTCAAATCTCAGCAATCAAAAACCTGCCACTGCTGGGCCCTTAAACAAGTCATTTAACCGCCAACTGTTCAGTAGTATAAGTTGAATAAATGTAAGTCGCTCTGGATTAAGGCGTCTACCAAATACTGTAAACGGAAATGGTTACACGGTCAAATTTTCATCCTTTTCTTTCTCTATATATCTCTACTTAGATTAGACATAAAGTAATCAAGTGTAGCATTTCATCTTTAATTTAAGCAGTTTAATATACACGTTACATTTGTCATTTAGGATATTTCCCATCAGCCACTGCTTCACGCCACTGTTGTGTGCCTACGACTTGTTTTGGGTTACTGAGCAGCAGTGTTACAGTCTTTTTAATGGTCGTTGTGTCATGGTTGCTTTCGTTTGCCTCGTTATTTCTTGCCTAACCTGTTAGTCTTTTCCTTTTTTTATATTTTTGTTTTCTTAAAACAATAAAACAAACACAAAGATTCTGCTCCCGCGTCCGCCTCTGCCTTCATTACGCGATTTTTGCTACTGTGAACATAAAAGTTCAACAAAATCGGGTTAATGTGCTCTGAATTCCTCTCATTATCATTGCATCAGCAGAGGTACTGCACCTCTATTTAAACACCCACTGTCCCTAACGATGCCTGTTCGCTCACTAATCCCGGCTTTAATTACACTTCGGATGCTATTCTTCCTAGCCTAGCGGTATACCCAGCGATGCCTCATATCTCTGAAGCGGTCTCACTGGCGATGGTCTGGCCTTTGAAACTTGCAAATCTCCTGTTAAATTGTAACCTTGTGCATTCCAGCAGAGCAGACCAAAGTCGTCTCAGGTCAGTAATGAAAGGACATGCTGGCAGAAACGCCAGTTCAGATAAAGAGTGTGTGTGACTGACCCGTGTGATGAGGCTGGAGTCGCGCCGAGTCTCTGCCTGCCAATTAGGCCGTTTTTTGCTGCGTTTTTATGCATGAAAGCTAGACACCACGCAGCAGTCGATCTAAAAACATATGGTTACGCTGCAATTTAGTGTGCAAACAAAAAGAAATAAACAGAAAAAGCGCCGATAATAAATGATATTTTTAGTTTGTGTTTTTTTCGGCTTTTTTTTACATTTGAAATAAAACAATGTATAATGAGACACTGTGTTTTATCATCTGTCCTGTATATACATTTTATCCACTATATGTACACAAGATATCTGAACATTTAATTTTTATCCCCATCCGTTTGCTGTTATAATAACCTCCACTCTTCTTTGAAGATTTTGTGGAGACTTTGTTTATTCAGCTACAAGAATGGTAGTAAAGTCAGGTAGTGATGTAGGTGAGAAGGTGAGGAGGTTCCTGGGGTGCGGTCAGTGTTTACATTTGTCCCAAAGGTGTTCAATAGGGTTGGAGCGCTATAGCAGGAGATCTTCCACTCTACCCATGGAAAGCAGCTGGAGCTGAAGTTTCGTGCACAGGGGCATCGTCATGCTTCGGGTCTCGTAGTTTAATTGAAGGGAACATTCCATACAAAAGAACCCAAAGATGTCAGAAACTTTGGGGTAACAGTTTGGGGGAGAACCACATATGACTCGAAATGTTAGGTGTCACAAATCTTTTGGTCATATGGTGTAAAATAATTTGTTCTGAAGTCGGGGTTAGAGCATGGAGTCAGCCATGATTTGGCAACCCTGAAGCAAACAGGGTTAGAGCATGGAGTCAGCCATGATTTGTCAACCCTGAAGCAAACAGGGTTAGAGCATGGAGTCAGCCATGATTTGGCAACCCTGAAGCAAACAGGGTTAAGGGCCTCGCTCAAAGCCCCAGCAGTGGCAGCTTGCAGGGGTTTGAACCCTGACCTTCAAATCAGTAACTCATAACCACCACTGCTCAAGACATGCAGCTTTGCAGTGGTGAAACCTAGAACAAGAATTTGAACTTATCTACCATCTGCTCCTCAGATATCTTTAGTAAATGCATGAATGAAGAGAAATGTGCATGAAATGTGGACAATTTGTCATTTGTCAATGTTTTGATTTTGGCACATGAGCAAATAAAGAGCAAAAATTCACATATCATGGATGCAGAAAGCTTTTACAATCTTACTGGAGTTACTGTATTTTAATTCATGAAATAATTGTTTCCGAACCCCAACAGCAGCTGGTGGCACTCCAAAATACACTCGATGAGCTCTCCACCAGCTGCCACAATTACTGTGGCTCGACCCTGTGGCCTGTTCACCCACCAAATCAGCTGCACATTCACACACTGAGAACTAGAACTGTGATCCTAATAAATGTCAGAATTTCCTGTTTCATTGGTCAATGTGCAATTTCTACATCCTTGACTGCAGATCATGAAAAAATCCTTTAACTACTCACTGGAAAAACACTCTTGAAAACAAGCTATTGTGGCCTGAGCTCTCTAACTCCCCTCCTGGTCCCACTTTAGAAGTTGTCCTCCTCCTTGCTCCTCTGAGGTGTCTCTTCTTCCTATCCCACAAAAAGGACACCAGTACAGATTACAGCCCCACTATTGGATTCGCAGTTTTTGAAGAAACTTGGCAGGTAGGTTTTTCCAAACATCTTGAAGAACTAACCATAGATCTTCAGTGGATGTAGGCTCACTAAAATCCCAGACAGACTTGATGAAGTTGAGATCAGGACTCTGTGGGGACCAAAAACCTAACTTGCAAGGACTTCTTGACCTTCACTGGTGTCCTACCTGAGTCATTTCACTTCTTAACACCATCATAAACATAGATCAGGTATAACATTGAAATGAGCGGTGAAGTGAAGAACACTGATGATCTCTTCATCATGGCACCTGTTAGTGGGTGGATTTATTTATTTATTAGGCTGCAAGTAAACACTTTTGTCCTTAAAGTTGATGTTAGAAGCAGGAAAAATGGGCGTAAGGATTTGAGCGAGTTTGAAATTGTGACGTCTAGACGTCTGGGTCAGAGCATCTCCAAAACTGCAGCTCTTGTGTGTGTTCCTGGTCTGCAGTGGTCAGTATTAAAAGTGCTTGAAGGAAGGAACAGTGATGAACCGGCGACAGGGTCATGGGGGACGAGGATCATTGATGCACATGAGGAGTGAAGGCTGGTCCGTGTGGTTCCGATCCAACAGACGAACTCCTGTAGCTCAAACTGCTGAAGAAGTTCATGCTGTTGATGCTCGATGGGTCACGGCTGTGTTAGAAGCAAAAAAGGGGACCAACACAACATCAGGCAGGTGGTCATAATGTTGTGCCTGATCGGTGTATAAACAGATGCGCACATAATTAAGTGGCGTAAGTGTTTCAGTGAAGTGCTTTGGAATATAAAATTCATGCCTGAACAAACTATGAAGAACTGCTCCCTCGCATGACCTCTCGTTTTTCTTTATACAGGTTTATATGTAAAAAAAAAAAAAAAGAAAAGAAAACAGAAGCAGAAAGAACTTTACTGCTGCAGAAAAACTAACTGACCTTTTCAAAGCCTGCACACGCGAGACTTCTGCCATAAATGTTAAATAAACAGAAAACTTTGCATCGTATCAATGATTCTGTCTTCGCCATAACACATTTTTCCAATCGGTTTTATTATTAGTCTTATTAATACACATTTATTCTAAACGCTGTGATTTGTAGCTGCACTGCTGTCAGCGCTGACTGCTATAGAACAAATTACTTTTCTTTTTCCAGCCGTGTTGACATTGTGTGCAACACTGTGCAATTATTTTCCGAAGTAATCATTCGCCATTCCTGTAGAGTTGAAGAATGTCAGTGTAAGTTAGAGAATCTGACAAATAAAGTAGCGAGTCTGAGAGGTTTTCGGATAATCGCTTCGCCATAACCATCTTCTTGCCGGAGAGAAAAAAAGAGAGCTGCCGGGTTAATTCTGTCTTTACTCATGAGCGACTGGGTCTCGCAGTTTGACTAGCTGGAATACGAGGAGTCAGAGAGAGCATCTCAGAGTTTAATGACGTACGGCTTCGAGACCTGAGGAAAAAAAAACACTCAAATGTCAGTCATTCGGTTGACAGAGCCAGACGACAGAACCACTGACACCCAGCTGAGAGCTTGATTACTGCTGTGGTTTCCCTCTAAAAATAAAATAACCTGAGCACTGGAAAAGGGAAGAGAAAGAATCAGAAGGGAAGCGACATCCCGTTTTTGCAGTCGTTCTGTAGTGAAAGCTGATGTGATCTGCCTCATTTGTCTCTTCATTACAAAAAGTTAAAAAACCTGATCTGATGGACTAGAGAGACAATGAAGGGCATGAACTGCATCCTGAGTGGTTTCTTATGAAACGGAATTAATCCACTTTTTTTTAATAAATAATCTAAAACAAAAAGTCTTCAATTATTTATACACTTTATATTCAATATTAAATGAAGTTAGATCAGACCAGGACACGTCAGGTCCCATCATATCCTGTCAGTTCAAATAAGGGCAAACGAGATCAGGTCAGGACCGACTAGGTTTTGTCAAGGCAAGGTCAAGTCTCATGATTTTAGAAAAGATCAAGTCTTCTAAACTGAATTCAGGACAGGTAGAGTAGAGACAAATCAAACTAGTCAAATAAGAATAAGTCAATTCAGGCCAGGCCAAGTCGAATCAAAACAGGTCAAAGTAAAGAAATACAAATCATGTCCCCTCAGGTGATGTTTTCACTCGAGTAAACTGACAATCATTTAGCAGCAAGACAGATTGGGTCAAATCAATTCAAGCAAGATATGAAGTCAAGACAAGTCAAGTCAGTTAGATTAGACAAATCAAATAAGGTCGAAGTAAAAAGTCAGTTAGCATTATATCAAACGACCCGAGGGCAAGTCATGCCAGGTCAAGTCAAGAAAGACAAGTCAGATCAAGTCAAAATCTAGTATCAAGTCAAGTAAAGTCAAGTCTTGTCAGTCAAGTAAGACCAAGGCAAATGAATTCAGGTAAGTGTAAATTCCAGGTCAATTTAGTCAGTTACAACACTTTAAGTGGTTAAGGAGTAGCATAGTGGTTAAGATGTTTGACTTCTAAACAAAAGGTTGTGAGTTTAAAGCTGCCACTGCTGGGCCCTTGAGCAAGGCCCTGAACCCTCAACTGATTAGTTATATAAAATTACAAAATGGAAGTCACTCTGGATAAAGGCTTCTGCCAAATGCCATAAATGTAAATAATGTCATGTAAGATGAGGACCGGTCAGGTTGAGTCAGATTGGGTCAAGTCAAGAAAACCAAGAAAGATCAAACTAAATTCATTAAATCTATCACAAAAAGGGATTGTCAAATATAAACAAGTCCATCTAAGTCAAATGAATAAATAAAGTCAAGAATAATTAAGACAGTTCAAGCGAGGGCAGGTTTTGGCCAACAAAAGTCAAGTCATGCCAAGTCAAAAAAAAAGTCAAATCATCTTAAATTGAGTGAAGTGAGGTCAGGTCGAGGTCAAATCAAATCTGTTAGGGTCATGTCAAGTCAATAAAGACGTCAAATAAAGGAGTAAAAAAAAAAAAAATCTCTAGAAGACAAGTCTCTTAAATCCAGACCAAGTCAACTGAAGTCAAGTCATATGATATCACATCATGATGAACCGTATCACGTCAAGTCAAATCTAATCAAGTGAATTCAAGTCAGACTGGGTTTAGTGATGGTGAGTTCATTTCGGTCGGCTTCATAAAGATGCCGCACATCACGCAGATTTGATTAGTACCATTTTGTTAAATATTAAATACATGCAGTATAAGATGTCATTTCATACTTTCTTAAGTCAGACCAGTCCTCTGCAAATAGTATATAAATGTCATGGTCGATTGTGTTTAATGTCCCATCGGAGATATTAAATCAGTTGACAGTACTTAATTAATATCACAATGTTCTCTATAATAAGAAAACGTCTGTAAAAGGGAATAACAATACTCCGGTGACATTCGTGACATCTCTCTGAATTATGTGTAGCGCTCGAGACACGAGAAAAGGAATTAAATTACATCCTGAGCTCTCAGAATTGTGTTTATCTGCATATTCATGCGTTCATTTCGTTTTATTAAAATACACCAGAGCTCCTGCTCCTCTGGGGACGAGACGATCCTTAGTGAAAAATCCATTTACCTTCATTTACATCGCGTGCGAACAAAGTTTACACTCGGTCTGTAATTAAAAGGGTCTCATTCGTTATATTAAAGAAATCAAGAAAAATTAAAGGAACGGGTATTCTGTGTTAATCCCCTGCTTTTCGCCTGAGTAAATACCAAGAGTGTTACAAAAATCAATAGTAAATGAAGTACAAACGTTGTAAAACGGTGCAAAGAGAGCAGACTGAGGCTCTTGCACTCGAGATCGATATGAAGTTAATTCCTTGTTATATCCTTTTATAAAGTCGGAGACTTTTACCTCAGAGCCTCTTTCACATGCCTATGTAAACCTTTGTATCTGCAACGACTCTTTCATCACATGCCATTTCAGTTTGAATGGTCTTAAAAATCGACCTTGAGGGCACTTTTATTCCTTTTGAGCAGCAAACCTGCTGAAATAAAAAGCGATTTAAATTCTGCAAATGATTTCTGCAAATTCTATGTAGTGCATGTAGCGTTGGTGTACTACACATGAAAAAATTAAAGAAAAAGAAATAAAAAAGCTTCCAAGGTTATACGGAGAAAAAGCAGTGGGTTATGGGTTATGGTCATGTCGTGTGTCAGAGTTCTGAGCCTCAGTTCATTATTGCGATTGATTTCACGACGTCTTCATGGCCCATTTGTGGCTGCAGCAGCTGGCGTGTTGCCAAGCAACCCCAACTTTAACTTTCATAATTTCCTATCAGTTTCTGATGATTGAGGTAAACACACGCCACCAGAGACCGATGAGTGACAGTTCGGTGGCGGTTGTGTTTTCCTTTCCCTCCATTTTTTATACCATTTGGAATCTGCCGTGTCATTTCAAGGAGCTCGAGCTTGTTTTTTTGTGCTGCATTCAATATTTCAGCAATCGGGGTTTGTTCAATTTAGACTTTATGGACAAAGTTTGTGGACGCCTGAGCATAGGAATAGTATGTGCTTTTTTAGAACATCCATTCCACATTGAGTTTTATAATAACCTCCATTTTTCTGGGAAGATATTCCACTAGATTTTAGACAGAGCATTAAAATTTTATTCACAGTTTCCTAGAAAGAAAGATAGACGCTTTTTACTTTCACATTACAGCACAGTGAAATTGTTCCTAGCATATCAGAGTGATTTCAGAAAGCTTGTGGTCAGCCATGATACAGTGCACCTGGAGCACAGAGGGCCTCGCTCATGGGCCCCAAGAGTGGCAGTTCGGCAATACAAGGGCTCAAACCCCCAACCAGATTAGTAACCCAAAGCTCTATAGCAGAAGATCTTCCGCTCCAAGCCATAGGAAGCATATCTTCTAGCATCGTCATGCTGGAACAGGTTTGACTTTAGGAGATGTTGGAGCGTGGAGCTTGTGGAGACTTGCAGTACATCCTTCCCAGCTTGGTCCCTCTGCCTGGCCAATCCATATAAATCCTTTATTCCTCCCTTAATGTCCAACTTCTCCTACAGCTCCTCATATGCCTTTTCCTTGGCTTTCGCCACATCCCATTTAACCTGCTGCCGCTTGTATTCCTGCCTACTTTTCTCATCACTCTGTCGATCCCCCTTCTGTTTCTCCAAACTCTTTCTCCTTATGCTCTCCTGTACTTCATCATTCCACCACCACGTCTCCTTGTCTTCCTTTCTGTTTCCAGATGTCACACCAAGAACCTTTCTAGACATCTCCCTCATCACTTCTGCAGTAGTTCTCCAATCATTCAGCACGTCTTCACCACCACCGAGCTCCTGTCTGACCTCTTCCCTGAACCTCACACTACAGTCTTCCTCCTTCAGCGTTTAACATTTTATTCTTCAGTCTTCACAATCCTCTTCTTTTTCTTCACCTCCAAAACCATCCTACAGACCACCATCCGATGCTGTCTAGCTACACTGTCCCCTGCCAACACCTTACAGTCTCCAATCTCCATCAGGGTACATCTCCCACATAGAACATAATCCACCTGTGTGCACCTTCCTATACACCACCCCATGATCCTCCTCCTTCTTAAAATACGTGTTCACCACTGGCATTTCCATCCTTTTAGCAAAATCTACCACCATCTGTACATCATTCATCCACAAGGGTGTATGTTCAGGTACTGGTGTAGGTGGGCTGAGGAGGCCTGGGGTGCAGTCAGATTTTGGGGTGAATCACATTTGATTGAATGTTTTAGAATCAGAAATAGGATATGTTCCACAGCACACACACACACACACACACACACACACACACACACACACACACACACACACACACACACACACACACACACACACACACACACACACACACCTATTTGGACAAATAGCAATCCTAAATGTATTTCTAATAATTAGATGCAACTTAAAATGTATGTATCAAAAAAAAATAAATAAATAAAAAAGAATAAAATAAAAAACTGCTGTCCACATATTTATGATTCATTTATTCAACTGTGATTTGTGCAATTTCAAGAAAATCATATCTGTAGCATATAATATAAACGCAGGAAGGTGGTAGATTAGTGGTTAAGGTTATAACTTTGGATCTGAAGGTTGTACGTTTAAATAGCAGCTAAACCAAGCTGCCATTTCTGGGCCCCTGAGCAAGGCCCTTAACACCAATCGCTAACACATCGCTCTGGATACCAAATGTCGTAAATGTAAAAAGCCCAGGATCATGTGTAAAACAGCAGTGTTTGTTCTCTACAGGAAAAAAACCCTGCAGAAGTTTATTTTTTTCCCCCATGAGCACTTCACTAAACACGTGCTTGTGCATGTGCACGCTTCAAAGTCGCCGTGTTCACAGATTAAACAAACAGAATTGAGTTCACGCTATCACTCCGTACACTTCGCCTCAGGATTTACTCGGGGATTACGAAAGCACCGGGTTACAGCAGATTATCATCAAACGCCAGGCCATCAGGTGCATTCAGATTAGAGTGAAATAAACAGCTCGCGCGTACGCGACGCCTTTAACGACTTAATGTTGCGCTCGAGTTATTTACGCGATTCGGAGTGCAATTATTCCAATAAATACTTCACACTGGTGAAAGCTGGAGAACCGCTTCGCATTCTTCACCCGAGTTACTAAAGTATTGCTTAAAGAATGAAAAAAAAAAGTTTACAAAAATTTCTATAATAAAATCAGACTAGATGTTTGCCTGAAGGTTGTTACTTGGAACCAAGATGTGACGAGCATGATCATAACTCTCTTTGGAACTTCTCAAACTCTGAGCTGTGCATTTCCCGGCAGGCCTTTAGTGGTGTCCAACCTCTTAATTCCATCATTATGACATCTGTAGAAACCATTAATATCATAGAGAAGTGCAGTAGAACAGAG
>NC_139591.1:22656195-22733695 GCF_946808225.1 Silurus aristotelis
TTGAAGGAAAAACAATGAGTACAATCCCAAAAACACCATCGCAACCATGAAGCATGGGGGTTCTCCAAAACCTGAAAAAATCTGGAGAAGATCTGTATGGAGGAGGCCAAAATCCCTGTGGCAGTGTGTGCAAACCTGGTCGAGAACTACAGGACCTCTGCAATTGTGAACAAAGGTTTCTGTATCAAATATTAGGTTCTATTTTTCGATTGTATCAAATACTTATTTCATGCAATAAAATGGAAGATAATTATTTTAAAATCATACAAGGTGATTTTCTGGATTTTTTATTTTTTTTTTAGATTTTGTCTCACAGTTGAGGTGTACCTACGATGAAAATGACTGCTCTCTCCGTTCTTTGTAAGTGGAAAAATTTGAAAAATCAGCAGTGCATCAAATACTTTTTTGTACTATTAAGTATATGTACAGCATGTAATTATATATATATATATATCAAATTACATGCTGTACCTAGACTTACATATTTATCTGCACTTTTTTGCATCAATTTGCATAATTGCTAATATTTGCTCCACCTTTGGTATTCAAGTGTGTCATTGCTTCTGTGTTTTTTGCTGTACATCAGGATCTGAAAACACTTGCATGGTTTAGAGGATCTTATTTATGTATTATATACTTTTAATTAAAAATGACCTTGATGCTTCATTGTGGATGGCAGTCCGTATTCTTAGAGTAAACGTTGCTCTCTTGGGGAAAAAATATTGATTTTTTTCAATTATCATCAATTTTTTTTTAACACTATTCAGTCTGCATAGTCCAGTTTATTAGGAACAGCTGTTCACCACTGATTGTTGTGGTCATGTAATTGTGCAATCACAGAGAAGCAGCACAATACATAACCTCATGCAGACATGAAGCAAGAGCTTCAGTTAATGTCCTTCAAGAGCTATCAGACGTTAGAGTAAGTATTAAAGGTTTCTTTTCTGACTTTTACCATGACATACTTGCTGCTTTGAGAATCTTAGAAACTGTTGATCTCCTGGGATTTTTACATGGAGCAGTTTCCAGAGTTTACACTAAATGGTGCAAAAAACAAAAAACATTCTGTAATCAGGGGCTCTGCAGACTGAAACACTGTGTAAGAGATCAAAATGGAGAACAAATCAAACTGATTAGATCTAACAGGAAGATCTAAAATCACTCTAAACATCAGTGGTGAGCAGAGAAACATCTCAAACAAACAACAAAGGTGGTAAATTTGCTACTTATGCAGAAAACCAATCCTGTCAGCCGAGAACAATAATCTGAGGCTATATTTAGACACAGATTCACCCAAATTTGTCTTTTTCCAGATTATGGTTCCATGGTTTCATGATTACTGATCATTTTTCTCAGATCATTTCCACCCACAGAAGTGTCACCCGCCTAATGTTTTTTTTTTTTTTTTGCACTATTCTGTATAAACTATAGAGATTCTACATTATCTGAAATACCCAAAGCAGCCCACCTGGTACCAACACAACCATGTTTCAGAGACGAGCCATTTTTCTCATTGTAATGTTTAATGTGTACAGAGACTTGTATGAACGTGCAAATGTGCTTCATAGCTTTGATTTGAACTTCACATGAATGCTAAAAGACTGGCTGCACAAACGCGAATGGATCTAGACCACGTGGCAAATGTTACGCATTAATATTCACTGTGACCTTTGTGACCATGAGAGATGTCAACAGTCCACACGGAGACACCGGGTCGTGCCCTTATTAATAAATTACATCACTATTTTCATTCTTATTTTTTTGAAAGCGAGATCTACTTCCTGTTTGGTTCTACCTAATTATCACTTGACACTTCTTTTTACATATTCACACACCATAGCAGGAAGATGTTCTTTAATCAAATGAATGACTCGCAAAGACAAAACGGGTACTTTTCTGCACAGAAATGTCACTTCATCTTTGTCCTTTTTCCTGTATTCTGTAAGTGAAAGAGACGCGCCAGCTCCCTGCTGAAGAGAGCTTATTTCCAAAGCACAGGCCAGAACAATTCATCAATTGTGACTGCAAATGCACCACATGACATGACAAGTAGAAAAATGGCTTTCTCCTTCCCTGGCATTAGATACGTAGAAATCAAGCAGGATGATGATGCTGATGGTGATGGTGATGGAGTGGAGTGGACAGCTTGACGCTCATCAAATCAAATTCATATTTCATTCGCGTGAGCTCATATTGCAGCCTGGGCCTGAATCCACCTCATATCTGTAATTCATGTTGATGTAAATTCACCATCTTCACTCAATATGTTTGCCATATCTATCACATGCTGTGCACAAATCCATAACTGTATTCGTCAATCATTCAAAGATACGTTTCAATTTAGTTTCATTTTATTTGTGTAGCTTTTTTTAGTGTTGGAAAATGGACACAAAACAGTTTTTAGAGAAATAAATACGCATTTTTAATTCTGAAATGTAGCCTTATATGTTGGGAGCAAACCAGTGGTAGAAGAAACTCAAACCACAACCAGTTCTCATCTGGGAAACACCAATTATAAAATTATTATAAATATTCTATAAAATATATTAAATACTTTCCTTATAAATGTGTAATGTGGACAGCGCATGTAGGACGTTTTAGAGACAAGGTGAGGGAGGTGAGATTGAGATGGTTTGGACATGTGCAGAGGAGGGACATGGGGTATATCAGTAGAAGAATGCTGAGGATGGAGACACCAGGAAGGAGGAAAAGAGGAAGACCAAGGAGGAGGTTTATGGAAGTGGTGAGGGAAGACATGCAGGTAGTTGGTGTGACAGAGGCAGATGTAGAGGACAGGGGGTATGGAGACGGATGATCCGCTGTGGCGACCCCTAATGGGAGAAGCCGAAAGAGGAAGAAGATATAAATGTGTAGTGTATTAAGTTTATAAAGTTCACTATAAGTGTACCTCAGATGAGTCACTTACAATGATCTCATTTTTAGAACTGAGCAGTTGAGGGTTAAGAACCTCGCTAAAGGGCTCAGCAGTGGCACCCTGGTAATGATAATGGCATTTGAATTTATAACCTTCCAATCAGACCATCTCCTTGGAGATTCTAAATCATAGCAATTGTAGTCCTAAGCGATTTTAGTATGACACACGAAGTCATCTTCATGTGTCAGCAATCACATGAACTCTATGGTGATGAATATTTTGGGACACCTGGAACTGTGCAAGGAGACAATTCTAAAGGTGATCGAGTTTAAATGTAAATAAATAAAGTACTTTTTTGTAAACAGAGCTACTCACGAAACTTTTCCTTACCATATCGTAATGCGATTTTATGCCCGGATCACACACTCCAGTTATCCCATATCACATTTCTCGATATTAACGACTTGAAAAAAAATGTGATGGAGCCATAAATTAAGACGAGCTACTTGAAAGTTAAATTAAGTTAATGAGTTATTTACAGCCCTTTTCACGTTTTACGAGGTTGTGCGCTAATGTAAATCAGCCGTGCCGTGAAGCTGTTTGGGTATTTATGGCTGATTGGTGTGTATTTATCAATATTCACATTTGAGGGAAGAGAAAATCTTTAGCAAAGCTGAATTTGTAGCAGACTCATTTTACGGCAAAGGAGATGCTAAATAGAAAATTCAATTGAACTGTGTAATGTGGAAAGAACAAGCCGTCACAAGAAACCGTCCGTGTTTCTGAAGGCTTTTGTTGCGTTTGTTTATTATTTCATTTGCTATTCATTTAAACATCTAACCACATGGTATGAAGGTCTTTTCTCACAACGTTCAGCTTTTTAGAGCCTGAAAGTGTGAAGCACAACAATATAATAAAGTGCTTCTATTTACCAAAGTTTCAAATCTGAGTGCATGTGTGTGGGTTTTAATGCTTAACATTACCTTGATATGAATTCTGTATGGTTAGTTTTCATCACATTAGTGTCTAAACCACTGCATTCCAAACCTTTCAACTAGTCATTACTTCATGTCCTGGTTTGTTTTTGGGAGGTTGGAGGAAACTAAAGAAACATTTAATATTCCTAAACAACCACTGGCTGAAACAAAGCTAATTTATTTCCGTTTAGACGCCTTAAATCTGGTATTGGTGAACTTCTGACTAAATGATCAAATGGAACAAAGAACCGTGGTGCCTGTGCTCATGCATCCTCGATCCTAAAGTCACAACAGCATGAAAATACCTTACAAACCGTAGACGTTATATTAGACATATATAAAAACCTCACTCAATCAAATCAAAATCTAATTTTATTGGTCAAATACACATTCATACAGAGTGCGAGATGAAGTACAATGCTTTTTACCATCGACCGTCCAATACTGAAGAATGTACATGTAAATCAAAATATAAAAAAGAATTAAAAAATGTCTAAACTATATATTATAAATTATAAGTATAAAAATACAAGGAAAGGAAGTTGGAATGTAAAATAAATATGCAAATTTGATACAAATCTAAATCTAAATAAACAACAGGCAGTAAAATAAGACACAAAGAAATGGGTATGAATAAGATGAAGATATTAACAGTGTAGTCCAGATTTAAAGTGTCACAGTGTCATTAAAGTGTTCTTGTGCTTTATCAGTCGCTCATTTTTGCTCACTTTTGCTCACTTTTGCCAAAAACTTGATCCTGGATGGGATAAATGTAAATCCAGAGCCTATTCTGGGAATCCTTGAGGTGAGAGACAGAAAGGGAAAACACCCTGAATAAGATCCAGCTGATTTTGTATCAGATTAGAGTCATTAATTGGTCTACTGGTATGTTTTTGGGAGGTTGGAGGAAACCGGAGAAACAGGAAGTGACCTGCATGTATATTGAGAGCATGCACTTCAACACAGACACACTAAAGCTCAGGATCAACCCTGGGACCCCTGTTTATCTATTAACTGCACAAACACACACACACACACACACACACACACACACACACACACACACACACACACCCCAATGTTGTCCACGAAACATCACTTCTACTATTGATGACTTGGAAGATCGAACTGCTTATGGAAAAGATCTCCATTTACATTTACGGCATTTGGCTGAAGGCCTTATGCAGAGTGACTTACAGTTATCTCAGTGATTGAGCTGAGGGTTAAGGGCCTTTCTCAAGGGTTCAGCAGTGGCAGCTTGGTAGTTCTGGGATTTGAACTCATGACCTTCTGATGAGATTTCCAGCACCTCATCCACTGAAATACAGTGCCTCCTCAATGTTCTGGATTTTAAAATCTACCATAATGTAAATCGTGAAAGTTTTTCTTCCGTTGCTTTAGCTTCTAAACCTGAACACTTGTGAGGAATAAAGAGAAGGATGGATCAGAGTGAAGAAAAAAAGGACAAAGGTTTAGTTTGTTCGGTCCTTCACCCTCAAACAGACTTCAATGTTTTAACCACTAAGCTGCCACCTCCCCTAAAATCCCTCTGCAGAATTTCACAACCTTGGCTGAACTTAAATTTTAATACACTGCAAGAATATCAGGTTTCTGGATTTATAAGCAAACCAGTTTTATACTTTTATATAAAGTTAATAAAAGTTTATGTGTCTATATTATTCCAAATATTATTCTGTGTATAATTGAAAAATACCATCTACAACTAAAGTAAAAAAAAATTAAATGTACTCTGGATCTGGACTTGTAAATTTGAGGATCAGTAAATCCAGTTCCAGCATCTTGATTTTGACTGTTTAACAAGTAAAAAGCTTCTGAATCTGTAAGTAAGAGTTCAATAAATGACTGTGTCGTGAAACAATCGTGGGAATATAGAAACTTTCAATCAATACTTACTTTTAGTAAAGTGGTTCTGGTTGGGATCATGGTGGATCCACAGCCTATATGGTGGAAAGAGAAAACACCCTGGATAAGATCCAGTCCCTCAAAGAGCATCATTAACACTCATTGATATCTAGAGGTGGTTTAGAGTCATTAATCCACCTATTGGGATGTTTTTGTGAGGAGGAAACTGGAGAAACTGGAGTCGGTGGCTGATGTGGACATTGAGAGCGTGCAGAACTCCATACCAGAGTGAAGGATCAAACCTGGGCCACTATTCACTGCATTTCCCTGTTGCTCATGGAAACCTTTTGGATGACTGATAAACTTCTGAATAAACCACCATCTGAAAGAATCTGTGCTTGTGGATACAAATGCAACTACTGTACCTTCTCCATTTCCTGCAAAGTAATAACCTGCAAATTCTGTGGTCATCAATGTTCTCCATTTCCTATAAATCTATCGTTATGTGACGATCCATTCCTCTACACACTAGAACGCTGGTATTGACTGTTCAATCAATAAGACATATATTACTGTTCAGTCCATATCTTTCCACTTCTGCACAGTTAACCTGTGAAAGATGTTTCCATCTTTCAACACCAATCAAATCCTACTCGTATTTCATGGTAACTCAGATGCTTCCACAAATTTGTGAACAGCAAACCCTTAAAGCTGTGTGATGGGAATCTTGTTGGATTTAGTATCTGGGTCAGTTTTAATGTTCTTAATCTTCTGGAAGCTTTTTAACAAGAACTTTGTGGTTCATATCCTCTCTCTCCTGGGGTTTCATTTCCAAATCTCTGGCCATCAACTAACACAGAGATTTGCAATGGTGGACAGGAAGAAAGAAAAATGTCATTTGTTTTGTACATACTGAAGATTTTTTTTATGTAACTGTACTTTACTAATTTATTTTCATTTTGGAAGACTTTTACTTTAAAGTCAAATATCGAACCATCAATCAGGGTCGAGCGCACGCTCTGTTTTACACGTGTTCTGATCGGCGCTCGGTGCATCTACTGATCACCAACATACAGTTCAGCATCAGTTCAACATCAAGCAGAACATTTAGAGAGGAATAAATGATGAAGAAACTCCAGACTCGAACTCACCACCACACACGTGACCTCGTTTACACGTTTTTATTAAAGTAACTCAAAAGGTTTTGGGTTTATGATCATTGTAATAGAAATCAATCAGTGTTTGAGTCATTAATATCATTTTATTAATAGATCAGTGTGCTGAGAGTCACATTCGAGTCTTTTCACATAAACTGAGGTGATTAAGTAAAGAATCTTGTGATAAAAATTATAATAGGAACATTATCGTTATAATAAATCTTCTTGAGAACATCTGAAGGCAAGATGTTGTCCTTTTATTTTCAATTTTTTATTTTTACTACAGTAATATTTTATCTATTGTATCTCAACTACATGCTTTGTGTACCTCGTCCACCACTTGATTCTTTTTGACCATTCACCCTGAATCATTTCCCCCCTCTCACCTCTCCATCAAATCCCTGTACAATCTGCTCCCCTGCCCACAAAGTGGTGAAATTAGTCAAATATACGAGCTATTGTTTAAGAAGCACAATACAGAAACGCTTCCTTACTTTGAGTAACTGTTTCCAATATCCTTTCCGTTATTTTCACTCCCAACACGGCAGTGTTTCCCAGCAGGGCAAGCCACGTGCAATAGTTAGTATATTTGATCCTTCTGCCATTTTCATTCAACTTTTATTATGTTTGGGTTTGAAATTTTTATAGAAAAATTGATGGATAAAATCCCCACTTGAGAAAAGTTATTAAAGGATAAATTGGCTCTGCCAGTCATGTATAAAGCCCATTACCAGCTTCACCATGAAAGGCAGAGAAGGAAACTTGGCAAAGGAAATATAAAAGAGCACGAGGCAGGTGGTGATTTATTGCTTTAAAAAAAAAAGTGTTCATTTTACTGAGGGATATGAAGTAGACTTGCAGATGTTTTTAATTAGGCAATATTTTAAACTAGCCTCTGGTTTTGTAAAAGCTGCTGCCGCTGCTTGTCCATTCATCTACAGATACCCCTGAAATCCAGAGGTACATCCAGAGTCCATCCTAGGAACACTGGGTGCAAAGCAGAAACACACCTCGGATAGAACTCCAGTCTATTATATGACATCAAAGATTAATGCAACCTGGAGACACAAATCCAGCTACCGGTAGAGGTGAGGGAGCAGTTGTAAGTGCTAGCAAAAAAAGGAGAATGAGATATAAATCTCAAACTAGATGCTTTTAATGAAGGAATAATTTTACAAATAAAAGTGCAATGACAAAAATAATATAAATAATAAAAAATAAAAAATGTATCATCTTCTTGGGTCGAATGTGACTTTTTTCCCCCTTGCATTATTTTTTAATCTATTGAATTATTATTATTTTTTTTTTTAACTCAGTAACAGATAGTTTCTTTCGGCTTCTCCCGTTAGGGGTCGCCACAGCGGATCCTCCGCACGTTTGATTTGGCATATGTTTTACGCTGGATGCCCTTCCTAACGCAACCCTCCCCAATTTATCCGGGCTTGGGACCGGCACTGAGAGTGGCTGGGGATGGTTCCCTGACCGGGAATCGAACCCGGGTCGCAGCGGTGAGAGCGCTGCATCTTAACCACTAGACCACCAGGGGACAGATATGAATAAAAAATTACTTTCCACCTCTGGTATCCACTTTGTCCAGTATAATGGACCCTTTACAAGGAATACTGGGGGTAAGGTAGGAATACACCCTGGGTGAGATATTAATCCATTGTAGAGCAATTTGAGTCCCTCAAGTGGTTTGTCATCTGTAATTAGCAGATTTTTGGCAAAACAGACCGTTACCCCCTGTATCTAAAGTCTGGTGCGGAGGAGTAAAGACTGAAGAATCTTGCCATCGTGACATCCCTCTGCACTCTCTCATAAAGGTATGTGAGATAAACTGCTGTGAACATGAAGAGTTCCATGCAAATAGATTACACTTAACTGTTCTCATTAGGGCCAATATACTGCACTGTTTCCATGGAGTAGGTGAACAGCAATGACCAACTCTTCAACTGTAAATGAATTTCAGTCCTACAAGTAGTTTTTCATCTGTAATTAGCAGGGATGTCGTAAAACGGTGCCACAGGGACCAGTATTAGTCACAAAATAGGCAGAAGTGTGTGTTTGCATGGTTTTAAAAAGGTTCTTTAAAGAAGGCTTGACTGTCTTTTGCTGTATCATTTACTGGAGTGATCTTCTGCGTGACCTTGACATGAATTAAAGCAATTCCACACTCTTTAATAAGCAGCCAATTGAGTATGTGCTAAAGTGCCATGTTATGGTGCATATGTTTATCTTGGATTTACACTATAATTAAATACTAAATCCACAGTTCCTTTGCTGGTAACGTTACCAGGAGCATCGTTTTCTATTTTTTTATGGCAGGATTTTTGTATCTGATGTTTTATGTTTATCAATGATGGATCTGGAGTCTATCCAAAGGTTACATGAGGTCTACCAAAAGGCATCAAATTGTAGGTGCAGTTTAGCGCCACCAATGCATAATTATTTGGGGTGGGAGGAACCTCGAGAATGTAGAAGAATCCTGCCTGACACAGAAAACATGCACAGGAACTCCACACATACTGTATAGTCATGACTTCATTCTCATCACTATCACCACTACCTCTTCCATTTTCAAAGCAAGCAAATTCATCTCTGCTGACCTAAACACTATCAGAAGTACCGATCTACATTTACAACCTAAATTCTAATATTCGTTTCTTGAAATTGTATTATTTATTCCCAAACAGTTTATTCTCTTTATTTCGTAGCGTTTCTCTCGGCTGCACTGCTTCCAGTACGTGTATGTGGATGTTCGATTTTTTTGTCCAATCAGATTTCAGCCTCTATGTGCTGCCATATCAATCTAATCTGCCCAGAACCTTCACAGTCAGTACTGCTGGCCGTTATATCTTAGACTATCTTATCAGTAAGTCTGTTTCTTTAACCAATCAGATTTCAGATTCTCCTCACAGGGCAGCTCGCTGGCCCAGAATAGCATCTGCATTTTTCCGTCCTCTGATTGGTTGGTCAGAGGGAAACTGTTACAGCCAAGTTCGACTGGTAAAACACGTGTGTAGCTGCACACATTAATACATCTGAGTTAGAATTTTTTTTATGCCTACGGAGGAAGAGAAATTGATTTGTTCTCAGACATACTTAATAATACATTTTAAAGAAAAGCGAGACATGGTGAGGAGGTTGAACAACCCCGGAGCTAGCTAGCGTGTCTCAGCCTGGGAAAGGGTTTGTTCTTCACCTCCAGACCAGTGAATAGGAGCAGGACCGCTGGATTACAGCCTCTGGGGGGCGCTGCACATTATGAGTCTGCATCTCTGGAGAGTAGGTTGTATTTTTATGTTTTTGTCATGTTTTTAAACAAATATTAATTTTAAACTGCTCCAGATGTTGTAGGTGCACAGTTGTGGTTGTAGTGTAGAGGTTTGGAGTCTTAACTGGGTTTGTTGCTTTAGTAGTGGTTTCCACCCTCTATATGTGAAATGTCTCTCTCTGTAATGCCACGTGTTGTTATATTGCATTTTTCTATTGTATTGATGGTTTCTATAATTGTGATGTGATCAGTGGTGGTATTAAGACCCCCACTAAAGGCCCAGGTACCAAATGCAAAAATAATCAACATATTTCAGAAATAAAATTAAATGTTACATTTTTATAAGCCGATCCTCCATATGCATGGCATATTTGTGAGTCATGTGACAAAAGAACGAACAACACGGACTAAAAGAGTCGAGATGTAAAATATTGAATTCTGTTTCCTGTACATTGCCTAGGGAGATTTCACGATGCTTTGCTCATGGGCGTCCAGTAGAAAATGAACAAATCACTCGTTCAGACGACTTGTACTTCTGAGTTACATTAAAGACTCGTTCAAAATAAAATAATTATTAATGAACACCCCGTCACTAGTCCCCCAGTGTCATGCACTCTGCTTCAAAATACTGCCCCTGTTTCCACACTATTGTGATTGCTTTCCTTTTTATTTTCTTTTGACCAGATTTAGAACCTCAGAGAAATTTTAAGTGTGAGGTGATATCAAAAAAGTTTCAAAATTAATACTGTAACTGGAGCTATTTACAACATTTACGATTTTCTCACCGACAGCAAGTTAGAACAAAAAAGCAACATGAATTTCTGGCTGAAACTGGACACATCCGCCACGGAAACGATTGACATCAGCAAGACCTTCGACAAGCTCAAACTCAAAAAATGTGAAAACTATTCAGTAATTTGTTCATGATGATTGTCAGAGAACAATCCACACTATCTCACTTCCGCACCCACCCTGTGGACTTGGCCTCTTCCAAAAAATCCAGCTTTCCATTTTGACACCGTTGAGGAGATCCGGCACGAATCGCAGAAGATGCTTGACATTCTTCAAAAATAATATTGCTGTGCAAGGGGTCTATTTTGAAGGTGATCTTGTGGAAACGTAGATGAATTAAGCACTTTCTTGTTAACACGGCGAGTCTGCAAACTTTTTGATACCATCACATGCGCAAAGCCAAAAGAATTCAGTTCTTGAAGGTATAATTTTGAGAAGAACATAGAGGTCTCTGTAAATGTATGAACAAATCTATGAAGAGTGTATACTGTGGATCACAGGTGTTTCATGATGACAATTCATGTACCATCATGTGAATCAGAGTTCGAGGTGACTGTAGAAGTGAAAAAACACCTTCACCACATTTTTGGGTCGATGTAAATGATCAGTAATGGCATCTGGGTTAGTTAACTCACCGTCTGTCCACTGCGAATGTCTGTAGAGACATTATCGAGCAACTGCAGATCATTAACATTGATGACCCTCATTTGCACTGTTCAAATGTCAAAGCAATAATTTAATAATCTCGGCTGGTGAAGTGTTCAGAGATCCATCTACAGCAGGTTTTTTTGATCCTGGTCAGGTTGGTGGGGGATCCAAATCTTATCTCAGTTGAAAGAAGGTGATACAGTGTGTGGATGGAATATTTATCTTCAGTCAATGTTTTCGGGAGGTCGGATGAAACAAGAGAACCTGGAGGAAACCAGGAGGGATATATTGAGGAGAGCATGTAACATGTTGAGAATCAAACCAGGGCCCCTGTTTCTGTAAGACTGCAAAGCAACTGCACTGGTGAAGGTTTCAGGAAATATCCTTCTTTCTGTGCAGTACTGCTTTGAAATGCACAACAATCTGGTCTTGTCTGTACATTGCAATATTGCATATTAAGCTTTTCTAATATAAGATTTGGAGCTACTGGGACCAAAGTTAAATTAATACAGGAACTAGATTAATTATTCCGAGGTCTGTATAATTGCCAATATCATTTATTTTCTTTCAGATTTGATACTGAAGACATTCATATCAAATAAATGTATTTCTAAAACACTGGTATTACAGAGATTGTCTCAAAGCAGCTTTACAGAATGTAAAAATTCACCTATTAAATTTGTGTGTATTTATTTATCATCATCATTTATTATTTATCCCTGGAACGACTGTGGTTTTTTTAGATGGTATGACGAGGAAACCTTGAGAGGAACCGGACTCAAAAGGACACCCATCCTCATCTGGGTGACACCAAGAGTGTGATTCTAAATCATTAACACATTACAAACACACGAGAGCGAGAAATATCATGAGCACCGGAGTGTGTAGATTATGAGTAATGAACCACAAGATCCTGAACAACTTATTAATTAGCTCAACATCTGAGATCATCTGATCACATATTGAAACCAGTATCTGTATTTTTTAAATATCGATAGACTCAAATGGACTGGACGTCTCTCGTGTTCAATTTATTTAAAAATTATCAATCAAACAACCATTCAATAAAATATAATCCGTCACACAAACCATATTGAAATTCAAAACACTGTTATTTAGGACAATTGGACTATGATGTTTGTGTATGATATTGTGATTTGTGGTGAGAGTAGGGAGCAGGTGGAGAAGAGCCTGGAGAGGTGGAGGTACACGCTGGAGAGAAGGGGAATGAAAGTCAGTAGGAGTAAGACAGAGTACATGTGTGTTAATGAGAGGGAGGGCAGTGGAGTGATGCGGTTGCAGAGAGAAGAGGTGGAGAAGGTGGAGGAGTTCAGGTACCTGGGGTCAACAGTGCAGAGTAATAGAGAGTGTGTTAGAGAAGTGAAGAAAAGAGTGCAGGCAGGGTGGAGTGGGTGGAGAAGAGTGATAGCAGGAGTGATTTGTAATAGAAGAGTATCTGTGAGAGTGAAAGGGAAAGTTTATAGGACTGTGGTGAGACCTGAGATGTTGTATGGTTTTGAGACAGGAGGTGGAGCTGGAGGTAGCTGAAGATGCTGAGGTTTTTATTTGGAGTGACGACAATGAATAGAGTATAATACAGTATAATAGAGAAGTGCAGTAGAACAGAGCTGCATCACACACAGGATCTCATACAGTGAGAACGAATGTCATTACTAAGGCAAGAAACCCAATGAACACAGTTCAACACGTCTCCTTTCACTGGAGCCACAACTGCACCTCCCGCATACATAATCTCCAGCAGAAGCATCGATTTTCACCTCATCAAAGCATCATGGTTTTCCTGGGGATTTAAAATTAGTTTTCTGCAAATTCTACAGGAAAGAAAACACAAATGTATAAATAGTTCATGAAAAAACAACTGTTTTGGTGACTTTCCTCTCGATGTCCTGCTTTTCTTGCAAATGTCTTTGTAAGTGTATCTACAATGAAATCAGTTTCTTCTCCTTGGTCAGTCGTTGTGAAATGAAAAAACAGCTCTGAAATTCAGACGAATATATGTGAGCTTGTGCAGTTTGTTACAGATGCGGGTCGTGAGCTCTGACTAGTGCGCTCTCTGACAGTCCAATCAAAGGAGGTGAAAATGCTAATGTTATCGGACACCTGCTAGAGGTCCTTAACGGCACAAAATTGAAATCTGTTTGGTTGCAGTAACAGTGCTGATTCTGAAGGCCTCACGGCAGATTCTTATGACTGCGGCAACACCTGACGTGACGGCTGAAATCTGATTGGATAGAAACTACTTAAAGCAGCACAATTGAGAGAAAAGCTGTGGAAAAAAACTAATAAGCTGTTGTGAATAATTGAATACATATTCCTGGACAACAATAAATCAAAACTGAAGTTATTGATTCTGAGAGTGTAGTACAGCAGCGAAGGCCTTGCTGGCCCTGATGGCCTTCCACAGTTCAAGATCGTTCCCGACCACATTTCCTCCACGAACATGATAGATCACTACTATCCTTCCAGGTTTTAATGATGCAACAGTCATTTTTTGACCCACCGAACCTCCTAGTTCTTTAATTGATGTAGGCTAATAATTTGACCCTTCTGAAAATTCTGAACATTTTTTATGACCACAGAATGAGTGATCTAGAAATGAAAAGCTACTCACTCATCTTTTTTTGGCCAGGCAGTTTCTTTGAGAACGTCAGACGACAATATCTCATTTCTTTGCTGTTTCTTGAACGCGTAACATTAAGAACACCAGGACTGTCGTAAGAAACCCGGCAAGGTTTGTTGATTAATGAATCCTCAGACTTTATTATTACACACACTCAAAAGAAGACACTGAACGATTTCTTCAATTCAGTATCACAAGTAACGTAATTAAAAAAGGAGCTTCCTGGAGTGCTGTTTTGATTATGCATGTACTATTTGAAAGGCAGTCTCAATCCTGAACAATCACTGCAATCAAAAATGCTTCATATGTACAGAAGAAAAGCCTTGCACAGCCTTAATAAACCTTTCAAAGGACAACCTGATATTATGGATGTGACTCCAAGCTGAGGTATTGATTCCTATTGGTTTTTTTTTTTTGTATTAATTATCTAGACTCCTTTTTAGTAACGACCCACATTTTCACATAATCAATCAGCAGCTCATGGGTTTTTCATTTCTCATCTAATTAACCATTTTCCTTTCTGTAATTATGAGCTATCAATCTAATATCAAATGAAAGCAGCTTGATTGAATACATCCACCCACAAGCCAATGAAGTCTGCGAAACATTTCCATCAGCAAGAGGTAAACTAATGGAGTGTCAGTCAAGCGCTAAGTGCATCCTGCATCTTTAAAAAGCCGAGCCGGTTACAACGGGAATGCATTTCGAAGCAGGTATGCGATTCTGTTGTCTTTATTACGCCGTAATGGAAAAAGAGATTGAAATATACGGCTTGGGATCGTCTGCGCTCGGAGACGGCGCTGTGCGGACGCTGCGGCGTCTATCAGAGCGCTCCTTTGCTGTTTGTCTCGGAGTTAATGAGAAGCAGACACGTGATTTAAGTGATGCGCGTGGAAACAAGACGCGGCAACGATTCCTCGTTATTGTTTCAACACCTGGGAGATCAGGAAGCTCATCAAACTGAAGTTCATGTACTGCTGCACCACACGTAGCATTCCATCTTCAAAGCTCACACTGAGTTTGGATACAAGAAGAGCCGATGTAAATACTAAACAGGAAAACAAAAAAAAGTGGAAGTACTTTAGCTGATGGCTATGAAAGTCTCAGCTACACTATTACGCTATATTAGTTTACATACAGCAAAGAACGTTAGCTTGTAAGCGCTGGGTGCATTTCTGGAATAACGTTAGCAGTCAGGTAGAAAGAGTTAAAACAGGTTCCAATGCAGTTAAGCAGTTTATTGTAGTTGACGGAGAAGTAGATATTTGACTGTAAAATATAGTGAGATTAAAGTAAAAGTCTCCCTAAATGAAAATACTTCAGTAAAGTACACGAAAAAGCAACTTAAGTACAGTAACAAATTATATTTACTTCCTTACTGTTACTTATAATCACACACTCCAGTGCTCATGTTAGTTCTCACTCTCCAGTGTTCTGTAGTGTTTAAAGACTATAATCACACTCTTGATGTCACCCAAATGAGGATGAGGTTCTCCTTTTGAGTCTGGTTCCTCTCAAGGTTTCTTCCTCGTAACATTTAAGGGAGTTTTTCCTTGCCACAGTCTCCATGGCTGCTCATCAGGGATAAACACACATCATTTAACTTAACTGTTGATTTCTGTAAAGCTGCTTTGAGACAATGTCTGTTTTGAAAAGCGCAATAAAAATAAACTTGACTTGACTTGAATTGACTTGACTTGACTTGACTTGACTTGACTTGACTGTCCACCACTGGGGAATACACCTTGCTGCACTTTTGTATTTATACAGAAGTTTTCGCAAATAAATAAAAAACATTTTTTGAATGCTGCTAATTGCCGTATTTACACCTACAGCACACGTATCATTGATCCTCCTCCGAGACATCAAACACTCTGAGATGTAAACTGAAAACGTTCATGTTCAGTCTCTCCAATATGGATCCAGGAATATCAGCCACACGTACAGCAGGACGTAAATAAGAGATATCCAAAGTTTAATGACGGAGAGAATGAAGTTATAGACCTCCGTGACGACTACGAGAGCGTTGCGTTGCAGATCGGTACATGATGAACAAAAACACTGTTGGGGTCATAATGCTCTTACAAACATACACCGATTGATTATTAAGAAATAAATGCCTGGTTTGAGAAGATACAGACAGGAATACAGTCAAATGATCTGCCAGTGTAGTAAGATAATTACACTTAAAATAAGAAAACATATCTGGGCTTTTGAAAAGAACAAAATATGTCAAAATAATCATTAAAACATTTATTTAGTGAACTGGCTTGTTAATTCTTTTTTAAAGTTTGCTTTTATTCATTTGTGTAAAAAGCTTTAAAATACAGAACCACTAAGCAGAAGAATTCCTTTAAATTTAACAATCGTCATCATTCTAGATTCTTTCTTAAAATGAGACAAAGCAATTAAACCAGAAACAATATTACTGTATAAATCAAGATTATGCAAAGATGTTGAGATGTTTGTTGGGAGTGACGACGATGGACAGGAATAGAAATGAGTTTATTAGAGGGACAGAGCATGTAGGACGTTTTGGAGACAAGGTGAGGGAGGTGAGATTGAGATGGTTTGGACATGTTCAGAGGAGGGACATGGGGTATATCAGAAGGAGAATGCTGAGGATGGAGACACCAGGAAGGAGGAAAAGAGGAAGACCAAGGAGGAGGTTTATGGATGTGATGAGGGAAGACATGCAAGTAGTTGGTGTGAAAGAGAAAGATGTAGAGGACAGGGGGGTATGGAGACGGATGATTCGCTGTGGTGCCCCCTAATGGAAGCAGCCGAAAGAGGAAGAAGTGTGAGTGAGAAGTGAGAAGAAATCAAGATTATTACGTATTGCAATATAAAACATTATTGAATGGATTTTGTCGTCACTGAACACTGAAAAAAGTCAACATAAGAAACTGAAATCAAACTGCAGAACAACTTACTGTAGTAAAAAGTATTTTGTATGAAGAAGAAAGTTTAAAAAAATAATAACTATACTGGATAACGATTGGAAAGAGTGGTGACTTTATTACTGCAGACGCTAATATTTATAATTTTTTATTAAGTTGGTCGACATAAAAAAAAAGCGTTTGGAATAAACAATACAAAGTCCCAAGTGTGATTATTGAGTATTCGTTTACTTGGCAACCTTTAAAAACAGTCAATTCAGCTAAAATAAAGTCTTAAAAGATACAAGGACTCAAATGATGTTTCTGATGGTAATTAAGTTCAATTTGCAGGTAAAGTAACCAACTTTAATATCATCTCAAAATAATGATAAAAATCATTAGATTTGATCAATAGATTTTTGCAGTGGAAGCATCAATCCTACAGATATTCATATTATTATATGTGATTATTGTTGTAGCGTGTTGTCGTCTTAATGCTTGAACCTCAGCTGGAACCTCCTCTGGAACTTTGGTTCCTGTGAATGATGAGAAATGTGTGCGAACTCTAAAAGATTGTGTTGCATAATTCTTTTAAATATTCTCTTGTCAGAAATATAGATATCAATTTATTTTTAGTTACAATACCACAGACTACAGGACAGATGTTAATCTTTTTCCGAATCGTGTCCTGCTCAACTCGATAACCGTTTTAACAAGCCGTCATTTTCCTTGATACCCGAAGGAGTGTTCGCTGAGCAGGTGCTGCTTACGAAAGCGTACAAAAGCTGGCACTTCTTTCACGACTACATTTCCATGTTACCAACTCGCTCACAATGAAGGATTACGGTGGTGTACGGCTGGCAGGGTTCCTAAATAGGTTGATGGATTATTCCACACACATCTGGCCAACAGCTTGTAAGCGATTGCGAGTAAGCTCTGTTCCCAGGCGTGTTGAGAAGGAAAAAACTACGGCGTTGTCACGCTTGAACTCAATCCAACGGGGATGAGTGATTCGGAGACACGGCGTAGATGATATTCTGCCAGTGTGATGTCTGTTGTTTGGCAATTATGTCTCTCAGGTGAACAAAATACGAACGACTAACACGCTTTATTGCATGTTTACTCTTCTCTCTGGTATGTGAAATGAAAAAGGAATGAAATGACTGCGGTGTCCTCTGGAGAAAAGGTACTTTTAGACCAATTCATACCGGACATGTGGAGTCAAGACCTCATTCGGTTTCATTTTAACATGCACTTCAATTCATACTAAAAGGGCCTGAAAGTCAAGCATCACATTGCCCCTGTTTTCGTTTCATGTCTATTTTTTATTTTATTCCTGAGTTTAGGTTGAGAATTTTATTTCAAATGATATCTACCATGGTGTCATTATTGTATAAGCTGCATATTGCGTAATATATGTTTATATTTGTATGCTATGATACTCATTTACCACCAACATAAAGAAACTAAATAAAGAAAATAATATGCTAATTATTCCCAGTCACATCCTGATTTTCCAGCGTTCTCCCACACCGCCCCATGAATCCCTCCACAGGCTTCCTGTAGCTGCTCGTATCAGATTTAAAACATGAATGCTTGCTTTCAAAGCCAGAAATGGAACAGCACCCACCTATCTTAAATCATTTATCACACACTGTTCCACACCAGACCCCCCACCCTCCTCTAGGCAGTGAGGATCTTCTCTGCTCTCTATCTGAAATGCTGGAATGAAAGCACTTGTTATTAAAAAAAACCTGTCCTGTATCACACTCGTTTCACACTCTACCAGTCTCTCCAGCAGGGTTTTTAGCCTGATAGCACTCTCAGCGCACAGACCTTGTAAACTGGAAGACACTCTGTATACGATCTCCTTTTTGGGTTGTGGTATTGTGTTCTGTTTCGCACACCAATAAAGTATACAAATGGGTGGGCATTAAACCAGCAACAACATCAGTCACTGTACTACTGTATGAAGTCAGCGTGAGAATTTTCAGTTGGATGCTCACTTACAGTACAGAAGATGGATCATATGTCTTCACTTTCATTAGTTGTTGCTGCACCAAGTCACTATGTTCATGCTAATTACTGTGTGTATGAAAAAACAAGTATGTGTGAGTGCACTTAGTCTGGTATTTTACCTGATGGAGATGTGACTGAGAGTAGGCATGGGTGTGAGAGTGGCTCAGATTGGGTGTGGTAGTTAATTGTTGAGAGTTTGAGAGGTGGCTGATATTGGCCATGATTGTTAATATGGCTAAGAGTGGGCATTTTTGATCAAACTGACTGGGAGTGGCAGGGAGTGGGCATGGACACGGTCCAAAGAGTCGACACAGTGGAACGTATTTATGAGTTGCTCAGGAGCTCCTGGTTCCACAACTTCAACTGACTGTATTAGTCTGTAGGAAGATCATCATTAATATTTATAATTATTCATAGTAGTGCTTATTCCCGGTCAGGGAACCAACCCCAGCAATTACGGTTGCACACGCCAGTGGACTCTTAGTGCCAGTCCAAAGCCAGGATAAATGGGGAGGGTTGTGTTAGGAAGGGCATCCAGCGTAAAAACATGTGCCAAATCAAACATGTGGATCATGAATATGGATGATCCGCTGTGGCGACCCCTAATGGGAGAAGCCGAAAGAAAGTTTTTTTTATACATAGCAGTGCTCATAATAGTTCTTACTTTTCAGTCTTTGCAATGTTTCAATGAGGTTTAAATCACACTCTTGATGCCAATCAAATGAGAACGAGGTTCCCTTTTGGGTCTGGTTCCTCTCAAGGATTTTTTACCCATAACACCTCAGGGAGTTTTTCCTTACCACACTCACCCCAGGCTTGCTTATCAGGGATAAATACACATAATACCCTTATATTTTTGTTCTAAAATTCTTACATTCTGTAAACCTGCGTTGAGACAATGTCTGTTGTGAAAGGTGCTAAAGAAATAAACTTGAATTGGCTTGGATTGAATTGAATTGAATTGAATTGTTGAGACTGACTGACAGTGGACATGGTGGTTGAGAGTTGCAGAGAGAGGTATAGAGTTGGCATAGTTTTTGAAAGTGCCTCCGAATTGTCATGGTTGGGATCACCACTCCATATGATCCACTACCATAACATCTATCATCCATCTCCTTGACAACAATACTCCAGGTCCATACCATCAATGGACCACTTTTATAATCTCAGTAATCCACCCCATACCAGAAGCTAATCCCTTTCCATCATCACTGATCTACTTTCATACCATTAATGATCACCCCTTCATACCATTAACAATCCACTTCCATACCCGAACGGATCCATCTCCATACCATTAATGATCCACATTCTGCGATAATAATGATCCTCTCCCATACCACAATTGATCGACCTCCATGACATCAATAATCCACCCCATACCAGAACTGATTCCTTTCCATATAATCAGTAATCTACTTCCATAACGTCAATGATCCACTCCCATATACCATCACTGATCCCTTTCCATATCATCAATGATCCACTTCCATACCATCTCCATACCATTAAAGATCCACTCCTATATACCAGAAATGATCCACTTCCATTACATCAATGATCCAGCTCTATACCAGAACCGATCCACCTCCTTGCCATCAATGATTGACATCTATACCATCACTGATCCACTTTTCATAACATCAATAATATATAAATAAATAATTCTGAAGGTCAGTCTGTTGTTCTCTAATTGTGGCAGATTAAATATTGGCTTCCTGAGCAGCAGAGTTACCCAGAGCTGATTAAATAAGCCAGGAAATTTGCCTGAGATCACTGATGCATTGACAATGAGGTACAGGGAGGAGTGCAGGAGAGATGAGACGAGGGTTGTATTTTTAGATTTTACAAATCAGCAAATCCGTTCCCAGTTGGGTTTGATTAAAGAAGGAGTTTAGGGGACAAAATAAAGTCAGGTAGAACTGACGTTTCCTGAGTGTATATGTGTTTCCCTGAGAGTCAGCAGACACTGGACATAATCTCCATTAACCTCCTGTAGACTTTAATAAAAAAAATCTTTACATCTTATTATCTGTGACGTTTGTAATTTGTTCATTGTTTACAGTATTATTGGTTGAATGTCACCAGAGGAGAGAAGTTATGAAGTTCAAATTTTTCGTTACTGTATTTAAGTAGATTTTTCTGGTATCAGTATTTTACATCACTATTTATTTTTCGGACAACTTTTTACTAATTACATTTTTTTACACAAATATCTGTACTTTCTACTTCTTACATTTTAAAAACAGCCTCGTTACTTTACTTTTAATCTATTTGGTGAAATGTCTTTTTTTTTTTCAGCCAATAAACCAATTTCCTGTCATTGTGTTGCTTTTTCAATCTACCACTGGTGTATCATTTCCTGTCTCACACATCACAGACGTAGGCTTTCCTGATCATCATCTTTTCTCTGCTTGTGTTCTTTATTCAGCCTGGATACATTCATTAGGTAACAAAATTGAAATTATTTTTTGTATTAATATATTAATTAGGGCTGTCAAAATTAACACGTTAATGCAAATTGATTCTAATGGCACAAATCTTATTAATGCGTGAGTAATGCAGCAAGCATTTCTGTTTGACCATTTTTATTAAAGATATAAGTAAATAAATGAAAACAGGCGAAATTAAAACCTTCAGCACAACACACGTTTATTCACGACGTCCTTTACTCAGATAAAAAAAAAAAATAAAAAATCCAAGATTAAATCAGTAAACATTTGTTTTACTGACGTGCCAAGTCTTAAATCAGCAGCAAAATACGCCATGATGAACACAATGAACCCTCTGGGGTCAATAAACGCGCCGGCGCGTTTTGTGGCATTTTTCCCTCATAACGGCGAAACTTTAATTACTTTGTGTTTTTTGATCGTACAGATTAGAGCAGTGCATCATTTGAATCTGTAAAGGATCTACTTTTATACACACATAATAGCAAAATTAAAAACGCTGTGCTTTTGTAAAATAAAGAAAACAGACAGAGGGCGCTCTCTGCCGTCACTGTCATCTCTCTTCACATACACAAAAATAAAACTACCTAAATCTCAGTAAATATTTGCCTCACAGATATAATAAATATATCTATAGAAAGCTTGAAATGTCTAGTTTTAAATAAATCAATTCACATCGAAAACAAATATTTTCTATTTTTTGTAATCCGTTTGAAAATTATAAGAGGTACAGTTTCTCCAGTATCACCTCATTAACCGTCCGTGTGGAAACATAGCAAAGGTTCCGTTTTGTGTCCTGATAATTTTTACGTCATTTAAAACACCATAATTACTCTAAAACATTTACAAGAATGTTTTGTCTTTACGCTCTATGTTGAGTTTTGTTTCACTAATAATAATAATCATACATTTGCATAAAGCATCAATATTTGTCCATGCGCATGTTAATTAGTATCAAAAAGTATCAATTAAAGGTACATTTAGAACAGATACAAATGTGCGATTGTGATTAATTGTGAGTTGAATCGTGACAATCATGCGATTAATCACGATTATATATTTTAATCGATTGACAGCCCTAATATTAATATGATGTGATATGACCAGCTTGACACTAAAACAGGAAATAGTAATGACTAGTTTTTACTGAAGTACATGTCAAAGCCCAAACTTCTTTTCTTTAACTTGAGTAAAAAAAGTGAAGTCAGAACTTTTACCAGAGTCTTTCAAAACACCAGAATCTGCACTTTTACTTAAGTGAAGGATGTGTGTACATTTGGCACCTCTGGTTGTCACATTGGGACACCATTTTTGCTACCAGCAGTGTTTTAACAGGAGAAAAAAATTCAGTTTAACATCTCAAACCTTTTGCTGTTAGCACCAACCAAAAACATCCTTTCTTTCTGACACATCTTTTTCAACCGCATGAAAAATTCAGCACAAAAGTGTCAGGGACATGGGAACAAATGCTGGTCTCTAAGGCTACGTCTACATCGATCTGGATAAATCTGAAAACTGTGTTTTTATCTAAAAACTCTCATGTCTCTAATCTGCACGTGAGCAAAAACTAAGACGCTTTGACCTGCCTCATTTACTCCTGGTGTATTTAAATTACCGGATTTTTAAAACGTTGCAGCAATGACAAAAACAATGTCATCATTTAGAAAACATTCGTTTATACACACAGTCCACACTGAGACGCAAAAACACCATGTTGAAATGTCTCCCCTTTGGAGAGCGTCTTTAAAAAGCTGTATCTCAGTGTGGACGGTTGGCCAGAACAGAGAGAAAAAAAACATTTTCGAACAAAAACATAGTGTGGATTCGGGTTTAGTTTCAGAATGCCTTGCAGATGTACGACAGCCAGTCAGTGATCTATGAGATAATGAGCGCGGTGGCACTGATGCCAGGACTCGCATGAAATTTGAAGCTGTGGAAGATGATCAGTTTAAGCAGATGTACTGTAGACAGACAAAATTGACAGCATCCATGGTGGTATTTTGGATCATGTTCCTGGTGATGGAGATAGATATAAGGCAAAAGTATAGACTTTTTTCAACCATGTGTGGTTCTTCCTCAAACTCTAACCATGAAGTCAGAGGCACATGATTATATCAGACGTCTTTGGATTTGGTAGCATGGAATTTTCTCTTCATTATAACTAGGAGAACCAAACCTGTTCCAAGACAAAGCGGCTTTATAAAGAAATGTACAGGGTCCTACACATTTCTCGTTTCAGAATTCCAAACTTTTCCAGACTCAAATATGCAGACTATCCTAAGGATTTACTATCCGAAATAAAAATGTTTAATTCCAACTTTAACAGGCGTTCTACTAAAATATCTGATGTGTGTCAGAGTCAGAATCTCGGATGTTTGCTACCATATTATCAAATATTTGCCAGAAGGTTGTGGTTACTGCAGCTCATACAGATCCACGTTCGATGTACAGCATTTTATTCCAACTGAAATTCTAGAACAGTGCAATGTTTATTATTTAGAAATGTCTTTTTTAAACTGCAAACCTTCAATCCTACAGCAACGGAAGGATTGTTCATCTGCAGTTCACCAAAAAAACTACAAAACAGAACTAAAGTCTATTAACAAAAACACATTTTGGCCACATCATCACAATATGTTTATGTTTGAAAATGCATAAACATCTACCCATTTTAACCTTCTGTCCAGACCAAGACGTCGTTTTCAATCAACGAAAATGTAGCTTTTTGAAAACAATGTTTTTGTGTTTGAGTCATTTGTCGCGTCTTTTTAAAGACGCCGGACGTTTTGCTCATGCGCGGTACAGGGATGCGAGCGTTTTCAGACGTTTCAGTGCGGATGAGCAACTTTTGGGAAACGATTAAAAATGAAGAAGTGGACGTGAAGCGTTTTTAGACAAAATCTAAATGTTTTGAAATGTATCTGGATTAGTGTAGCCTCCTTTTTTTCTTAAAAAAAAAAATATATTTTTACAAATTGTATATTTTAGAAAAACAGAACAGTGCAGTAGTATGGAAACGCAAATGTTTTTTCAGTGTATTTTTTTCGCTTGCACTAATCCAGACCAGGAATCAAATTCAGACCAGTGGTCCAGAACACTCAAAATCTAATTCCATCCTTTTTTCATACATTTCCAAAACGTGTAGGAACCCAGGATATGGTTTAAATGGCTTGGAGTTGAAGATCTCAATTGTCCTTCTTTGAGCTCCTCCACATGCACAAAGCTATTGAAACATTTTCTCAGAAGAATGGATCTTATTATAAGGGCTAAAAAGGATTAAATGTGGAATGGGATGTTCAAAAAGAAGCACATACCAATCATATGATCAGGTGTCCACAAACATTTCTGTCTTTATGGTTTATAATCTCTGTGTGCAATGATGTTTTTTCACTACTGCTGATGACATACTTTGACATTTTTCACATCTCGGAATCTGTAGTTCAGGATTGACTTTACGTCAAATGGTGCAACTCGGGTCAAGAACTAAAGAAAGTCAAGACAATCATGTTCACCTCCCAATTGATTGTGATTGGAAGACGTTTGATTAAACCAGGCAAAAACAGAGGGTGCTTTTACCTGCCAAATTATTGCCACACAAAAAGAAACCATTCTAAGAATTTTCCTAGACTTTTATTCAATAACTCTAAGGCAAAGCAGGACAAAAAAATGTATCTCCACGAATCAGTGGAGCATTAAAATAAAGCCCAACAAATTCATTTGAAAGAGAATGTACTGAGTCGACTGTTTTTTTAACGGTCCAGGATAAATATGGCTTTCTTGTGAAAATTAATTATAGGTTATAATCTTTGCTTTCTCTTTCTCTTTTTTATTCGTTCATTTTTGTAATGAGTTTACATCGAGTTTAAATCTGGAGGTGTTCAGAAGAAAAGAAGCACCTTCTCTGTCCTCGTCCGACTCGTACTTATTTCAGAAGTGGCTATGTTTGGCCATTTCCAGGCGGCGGGATCGAGCAGCGTTATCACATTGGCACGTTCGTTTCTGGTCATTTCATTTCCCCGTCAGGGTGATTTCATCCTGAATAATTAGACGGATTCACTTTAGGAAATGAAGCCGACAGCATTTAAGCAGCGAGCACTCTGAGATGAAAATTCAAAGATTTATGGAGATCAACCTTAAGCTTCTGTCACCTGAAAACCAGGTTTTATGTTTTTATTAATTACAGATCCATCAACTGTCACTTTTAGTACCAGAATCTGTAAATGATGTGGCAGACTTTTAAAATGGATCATTCATTACCAGTATTGGAGCGTGCATTTCACACCGAGACCTTCAGTGGTGCCCTGCCTGAATCAATCCACCCCTTAATTCCATCATTATGACACCATAGAAACCATCAGTATTATAGAGAAGTGCAGAAGAACAGAGAGCTGCATCACAGACAGGAATCTCATACAGTGAGAATGAACGTTATCACTAAAGCAAGAAACCCAATGAACACAATTCAACACGTCTCCTTTCACTGGAGCCACAACTGCACCTCCCACATCATCTCCAGCAGAAGCATCGATATTCACCTCATAAAATCACCCCGGGTTTCCCCTGCGTTTTTGTGCATTTTTTCCTGGGGATTTAAAATAAAGGTAAAGTTTGTGTTTTGTGTAAGTTTTAAAGTAAATAAAAGTATAAAAAGTTCATAAAAAACCTAACAATTTGTTTTGGCGACGTTCCCTCACGATGTCCAGCTTTTGTTGAAACGTCTTGCAAATGTCCTTGTAAGTGTATCTGAGACTAAATCAGTTTTCTTCGTGGCACCCAGAGGCTGAGGCACGCGGTACGACCTAGAGTGCCTGGGTGGGACCTGGCCGTCGTTTTGGGGGCTCTGTCTGAGCCCCCGTTCGAGCCTCTGGCTGAGGCACCTTTCCAACAAGACCACGTTCTTGTTGGCCATCTGCTCTATCAAGAGAGTAGGGGACTTGCAGGCCCTTTCTGTGGCCCCCTCCTTCATGGAGTTTACCCCAGGTGTGACTAGTGCCTTCCTGTACCCCCGTACGGGTTACATTCCCAAGGTGCCCTCGTTTGTTTAGCTGTTCAGCTGTTTTTTTATTCCACAACGACTGGAGAAACGCGTTATCATAGGGTCTCTGCCCAGAGATTGCCCGGCCAAGGTGCGTGATTACCCAAAATGGCGAACACGTAGACCTTTTGGGTGGATGGAGCAAATCCCTTGGTGAACTGTCCCTAGAGAAAATCCAGCACTAAACCAACTGGGCAGTGGACTGGATCCAGCTGGTGGCCTCGCCGGTGACGGCCTGCTTCCAATTTCTGACTGATTACACACATATTTCAGAGCGTGAACACATTTAGGCGCAAAGCGTTTGGACGCAGCTCGAGTTCCTGAAAGGAAACAGGTTGTTCTAGCACCGAAGAGAAAAGCTATGAAATAAAAAGAATTAACTATTGGGAATAATTTAATATATATTCTGGGACAAAAAGATATTAAAGCATAAGTCAGTGACTCTGATAGAGTGAAGTCCAGCAGAGAAGAGAAATCCTTGCTGGCCTTGATGTCTCACCACAGTATAAGAGCTACAAGGATCTTAGCAGAAATGGACTCTGATGGCATTTGTTATTATTAAAACCAACATCATCTATCTATCTATCTATCTATCTATCTATCTATCTATCTATCTATCTATCTATCTATCTATCTATCTATCTATCTATCTATCTATCTATCTATCTATCTTCCTTTTTCTTTCTTTCTTTATATGTATCGAGCCTTCTTTCTTTTTTCTTTCTCTCTATGTATGTCAAACGTTCTTTCTTTCTTTTACACTTTCACACTGGTATTTTCACACCTTGTTGTGGTGAACTTTTTCTTTTGAAGTTTAAAATGCATTTATTCATGCTATACCGTGAGAGTGCGATTCCTTCCCCGTGTCTCTCATGAGCTCAGGTGCGTCTATACGCTGAATACACTTGATTTAAATGTCTGTGTATTCGGTGTCTGAGTGACAGCTGGTGCATTTTCTTTTTACCCAGTAACGTAAAGATCCTCTTTTTTTTTCGCTCATTCGTTTTTCACTGATGGACATCAAATGTTCCGAGAAAAACTGAACTTTTTTATCGTTATGCTTTTAATTTGAGGTGTGTGTGTGTGTGTGTGTGTGTGTGTGTGTGTGTGTGTGTGTGTGTGTGTGTGTGTGTGTGTGTGTGTGTGTGTGTGTGGAGGGGGTGTAGTGGGGGCATGTATGCTTATTTATTTAATAATCTGACTCATCATTAGAGATATTTAGATGGTATATTTATAATGTATTGAATATGTGAACCTACCTGTACAACTGGTACTGAAATCTGAACCTAAAGACTGAACCATAAACAGAAAATGAGAGTGAAGTTCACTATTGCGAGCAGAGGAGGCCATTAAAAACAAACCTTTTGTGAAAAACAGAAAAATGGATATACAGAGAAGGTTCAGGAAAAATGTTCTTATTGACCACTCTACAGGATGGAACATCCTCCCGTCCACTACTGTGCTCTAACAAACCCAACCTGCTTTCTGTGAATGTTTCTCACCATCACTTCCTCTTCAATACCTCCTGCTCTTTCATTATCAAAAATACCATGGTCTCAGAAGCCCATGCTGGGTGCACTGACCTTTGGCAAAGAGTCGAGACTTTTCTTTTCTATAAAGGATTGGTTGTGAAAAAAAAAAAAAACCTGACTGCATGTCTATATTATATTCTTTATTTCGTATAAAGAACATTATCTGACCCGGATCATGGAAGAAATATACAGCATTTATATACAGCTGAAGAAACATAGCATGGACAAAGGTTTGTGGACACCCGACCATAAGATTGACATGTGCTTCTTTTAAAACATTCATTCCACATTTCAATTTGCCGTTATAAAATGTTTCACTTTTCTGGGAAATTTTTCACTTCATTTTTTGGAGACTTGTGGAGTCCCATTCAGCTACAAGAGTGTAAGTAAAGTCAGGTAGTGATGTAGGTAAGAAGGTGAGGAGGCCTGGAGTGCAGTCAACATTTACATTCATCCTCTCAATAGCAGGAGATCGTCCACTCCAAACCGTAAAGTAGATCTTCATGGGGCTTTGTTATGCTGGACCGGGTTTAGTTTGGTCCCTCCAAAGACAAAGATACAATTGTGTTCCTCCAACAGTTTGAGGAAGAATTTACTTTTAAATGTAACAGTAGCGGTTACCTGAGAGCTGTAGTTGTTGATGTAACTCTTGCCTTTATAGCCATTGATCGTACAGTTTTTTTTTTTTTGTGGCTGCATGTAAGCTGCTAACATTTAGTCAATACCACCCTGTGTTCTAAATCGATATGCGGCTAACATGACCTCGTTGATATTACATAAAAAAAACCCTGATGAGCAACAGGTAGCTCCGTGAAACAGGTCGCCTGTGAGAGAAGGACAGAAGAGAAGGAGGAAGTGAAGTGATTGAGCTTCCAAAAGAATAAGAAAATGAATGTAGAAACTGCTGTCGTGGGTTTAAATAGCGGTACTGAGAGCTAGCGCGCGGCGCACGGCGTGTCTGATTAGCCGTGAGTGAGCGCGTCTGTACCATTCTTCATCTCGTCACTCATGCAGCATGTGGGCATGTCTTTACAGGATGATTAAACTCGAAACATCTAAACGAGAACGATCCGGTGAGGAGATCTCGTCAAACCCGATTATCACCAACATCACGCAATCGCATGCAGATTTACTCTCACTGCGGGGTTCCTCTCATCGCTAGCTGCTTCGTACGTAGCCTTAATGTATCGTATCGAAATTAGAATCGCATCCGTCTTAGAGATGCACATCCCAACAGCGTTCCATTCTCCTGCACATCAAACCTTTTTTCTTCCAGGAGAGAGTTTTCTACAGTCGCACGCCCACACTGAGAACCCATACTCAACACACACTTTCACCAGAACCACTGAGTTCCCTTTCTTCTGTGTATCCTCGCTTTTGTTAGATCTTAATGTCTTTATTACACACATTCCCTTTACGAACAAAAATATTGGGACACTTGACTTTTACAAAAATTAGCACAAAGTTGAAGGTACACAACTGTACCGGGCTTCTTTGGATGTGGCAGCAGGTAATTGTCCCTTCACTTAAACTAGGAGACCTAAAACCTGTGCACAAAGGCAGCTCCATGAAGATCCAGGGTTGGAGTGGAAGATCTCCTGCTTCTTATAATCTGCCACATTAAACTGTAAATATAAACAAATCGCAGGTTGTCATTTGACACTAAATGATGCTCTAATTTAGCATGCAGGTGATCAGTGTGAGAGTAAAGACCCTGAGAAAAACCCTGGACACTGAATCTGTTACTATCTGAAGCTATAATTAGTTGATCAAATCCTACAGCTGGATTTCCGGAGACATAAGAGGGCTTATTTAAAATGTATTTCATGACATTTGAGAGGGAAAAAACACACTAAAGTATATTTTACTGAGCTTGACGAAGCACTTAAAGATCACTTGTGACTTGTTCAAAGCATTCCCACACACACACACACACACACACACACACACACACACACACACACACACACACACACACACACACACCCTCATTCAATTGCTACCTGTACCCTTGACAAAATATAATTGAATTAAGTAAAACAGAAGGGAGGTATTCGAGGCAGTCAGTTATCTCAAGGCTGTTTTCTTGCCTGGTTTTAGGAAATTAGCGATTTCAAAGGCGCTAATTGGCCGCGTGTGTATCGATGCCAGTGTGATGCTAAAAGCCCTACATTTAGTGCCTGGAATTAAAAATGAGCCTCCTTGTCATGATGAAACAGTCAGGGCTTTTCTTTACAGGAAAACAAACAACACATTCATCAGGACCAGTCAGTCTCGAACAGGAGCCTCCTAGTGGTGAGGATGAGTGGAACGCTGCAAGGAATGTGATTTTCATTGCGCAGGAAATTTTTTTTATATATATATATATATATATATATATATATATATATATATATATGCCATTAATTCTTTAACCATCAATTTTCTTAGAATTTTCACAAGCAGCATCTGTTTAAAGATTGTTAAAGAGCAAATTCTTTTATTTCCCACACTGGTATTTTTTCAGGTTTAAACTTTAAGTAATTGCAGTAAAGCTGCCATGAATGCTTTGGATTTCAGATTCATATTCTGTTCATTCCAGCTTCTGTCCTTGATACGTTCTTCAGTCTCACTGAACAATGCTGAGGAAAAAACATTTTTTTCTTTCTGTTTAAAATATTGATCTCTGTGTTGCATCTATGGGCTCTTTTTGGTTTATTCTTTTTCCTTTTAAAAGTGTAAAATAATTGGGGTAGGGTTTTGTTAGAGATGGTCAGGGTTAGAGTTGAGGTTTGACAGGAGTTAAGTTGAGGTTTGGTTAGATTAGGCCTAGGCTAGGGTTGAGGGTTACCAATGGCCCAGTTGACATTTACATCTAGAACATTTTGGCAGATGCAGCATTTTACTGAGGGTTTACAGACCATGTTCAAGGGCTCAACACTGGAAGCTTGGTGGCACTGGGAAAAGTCTAATATCCTAACCAATGGACTTCCACTTCCTTTTGACGCTTGGTTAAAGCTGGGACTAAGCTACTGTACTGAAGACTTGGACCAGGCTGAGGTTGGAGTTTACCAAAGACTGATATTTGATAGAACAAAGGTGCGGTTTGTTTAGGTTTGATCTTTGACTGGAGTTCAAAATAACAATCACACAATAAACACAGGAAACCAAACAATAAACACACAAAAAAAAAAAACTATTTAATAAACACAACAAACAAAATAACACAACAAACCAAACAATAGACAGAACAAAACTTAATAATAAACACAACAAAACAATAAGCACAATAAAGGATTGTATTTAGCAGTGTCAGTTTGAAAATAAATCGTTTAAAACTTGTATAGAAGTTTCAGGACGGAGTTCTTGATGATGTCAGACATGAGACTCGGAACAGTTTAAGGCTGAAGGCTGTTCGCCCGTCGCCTGATAATGAAACGATGATCGAGGCTGTGAACTAGGAGCGAGTGCAGGCCGTGTTCTCCTCTTTACACATGCATGAGGTGGCACCTCGATCCATTTCATGGTCAAAACCAACGCTGAAATCAGTTTGGACCCTAAATCAGTTGTTGTGCTGTTTTGAGAATGGACCTGAGATCCATTAATGGAGGAAGACAGCGTTTTTTACACTATTTGACCTCGACTGCAGCGCTGTTATCACCTGACTGAGAAGATGAGAAGGTGTTACAGAGGGATTAAGGCTCCACTTTAAAAAGCATGTTTTTCACTCGAGTCGAGTCGAGTCAAGTGTGATCGATCGTACTGTAGAGTCGTTGCTATGGCTAGAAGGGGCGGGGCTAATGCTGACGTATCAGGCCATACATCCAGGAAATTAGCAGCATTACTCAGAATGTCTATCCATCTCGAGCTGGACATCATCCAGATGGAGCATCTTCTGAACACAAGCTCGTTTACAGAATGGGCTCAGAGTCAGCTGAGCAGTGGAGGTTGTGTAGGAGGAACATCGGTCTAAATAATCTCAGTAGCGAAGGAAAAATTCCCCTGTTTCATGCAGTGTGCTGATTTATAACACGCTTCTGCATCACAGACAACGTGACGGCTGGAGGTGTGAGAAGGTCATGTGACTTAATATAAATAAATAAACTGATTTATTTATTTTATTCTTTGTCCTATGAGTGCGTTTTATAGCAGCGAACACAAACAGGGACAAAAAATAAGAAACACAACAATAAACATTACAAACCAAACAATAAACACAACAAACAAAATAAACACAAATAAACACAACAAACCAAAAAGTAAACACAATAAACACAACAATAAAAACACAAAACAACACGTAAACATTAAACACAACAAACCAAACAGTAAACAAAAGAAACGCAATAAAAACAAATAAATAAATAAATAAATAAACACAACATTAAACGCAACAAACCAAACAATACATTCGAACATCAATACACACATTAAACCAAAAATTAAACACACACACACACACACACACATAAAAAAACACAACAAACCAAACAGAAAACAAATAAACACAACAAACAAAGCAATAAACACAAACAACAATTAACACAACAAACCAATTAATACACACAATAAACACAAAAATAAACACAACAAATAAAACAATAAACACAAACGGATCAACAACAAAAAAAACAAAAACAGAACAATAAACGACAACCAGAGGAAAATACACAAATAAACAAATATAGCAGAACAATAAACACAACAATAAACATTGTTAAATAAATTTTTATAAGTAAATAGTAATAATTTTCCTTTTTTACATTAATAATTTCTATAATTCATTTATTTAAAGTTTTTTTTTTTTTAACAGCTGATTCATGTTTTTTTTTACACATTTCTTTTATTTTTAGGAGTCATTTTTGTCCACATGTACAGTGGCTGTGAAAGGTGTGGAAACAGAGTCGTTTTTGGGTTTTGAGACATTTTGTTTTTATTTTTACCCAACAAACTACATAAAATGGACAGTGAATGAATAAAAAGGTTCTGTGAGTCCAAATGGGACATGTGTGTCTGTAACAGAAGAACTAGTGTGAGATGAAGAACAGGAGAGAAGATGTGATTAGACTCCCTCACCCCCACACTCACACATGGAGGTGGAAGCTTAATGGTTCGGGGTTGTCTTGGAGCAGAGAAGGTTCCGGAAAGTGAAAGTATACCAACACGGCTCCTATTCCATACTTCAGCACCATGAAGTTCCGTCTGGACTGCGGCTCTTTGGAAGCGACTTTACCGTACAACAAGACAATGAGCCGAAGCACACGTCTGAGTTCTGTATGTGTTATTTAGAGAGCAGACAGACGTCTGGAGTGATATCCATCATGGAACCACCTGCCCAGTCAACGCACCTAAATCCTACTGAACTGCTCTGAGATGAAGAAAAACATCTCACACTAGTGAAGAACATTGCTGGTAAGTTTTACAGGAGACACAGCAAAATGTTTCAGCCTAACGTTTGGAGAAACAAAGTGTCCAGATGCTGAGTGTGTAAAGCTGTTCTTCATACTAAGGCAGGATTTTTCAGTGAAAATAAAATGCAACATCTGGACTTTTATAGATTTGTTTGTTCAGAGGTTCAGAGTAAATCTTCATATTGTTACATTAGTGGGTTTGTTGCATAGAAACAAAAGAAACCTGCACATGTCCCTCAAACACCATAAAAGATTCAGAGTTTACACAAACCTGTATATTATTTACATAATCTTTTTTTGGTTTACTTTAATTTCTCCTGTGGCATTAGTTCATGTGGAATATCAGGACATTCAAATGAAAGAAAGAGAACACACACACACACACACACACACACACACACACACACACACACACACACACACACACACACACACACACACGTAAGCAACAGCCAAAAATATAAGTAGGAACACAGAGAAACCCATCAGTGAAGGTCTGACACAGAAGAAGTGGGCTGTGAAATAGAGCCTCTGTAAAACCACACACACACACACACACACACACACACACACACACACACACACACACACACACACACACACACACACACACACACACAAACCACCCACACATCCTCCCTCAACAACCATCATTATAAAAAAGAGGCCATGGTAAAACAATCCTGCTCAGAAAAATCAGAAGACAAAAAACTGTGAGTCGATGGGAAAATATTCAACATGATCAGAATTCCTGACGCCTCAGACGCTCCAAGCTCCTTGTCTCCAACCCTGATGGAGCTCCTTATCTTAAACCCTGACCAAGTTTCTCGTCTGGAACTTTGACCAAGTTCCTCATCTCGAACCCTGATAGAGCTCCTCATCTTGAACCCTGAAAGAGCTCCCTGTCTCTAACCCTGACAGAGCTCCTTGTCTTGAACCCTGATGAAGCTCATCATCTCGATGCCTGTTGGAGCTCCTTGTCTCGAACCCTGACAGAGCTCCGTGTCTTGAACCCTGTTGGACCTCCTCATCCTAAACCCTGATGGAGCTCCCTATCTTGAACCCTGATAGATTTCCTTAAAAGAGAGCTTCTTATCTTGAACTATGGAACACACACATCTGCTCCATGTCCATCTTTATCTCTCTGTTTTTGTCTGCCTCGGTCTCCTCTCATCTCTGTGTTTTTTTGTCTGTCTATCTCTCTCTAATTTAAGAATAAAGGGGTGCTTTTAGTTTGTCTCTCTCTCTCTGTTCTTTATTCTCTCAGTCTGCTCCTCTCTGTATGTCTCTCTTTCAGTCTCACACTCATTTCTCTTTCTTTCTCTCTCCTTCTGGCTGTTTTATTGTCTCTCTATCTTACTTTGTCTCTCTCAGTCTGTATTTATCTCTCTGACTCTTTTTCTCTCTCTGTCTCTATTTCCCTCAGGCTCTTTATTTTGACTATATCTCTCTTTGTCTCGCTCTGTCTCCATTTATCTCTCGCACTTTTACTCTCTTCATTCTCTATCAAAGAATGTGTACATCTCCATTTCTAACAGTAAACTCTACACAGAGACGCAGTGGATGAGAAAGACAGGACCGGCTCCGTAATGATCCCAGAACATCAGAGACGTTATGTACCGAAGAAACTGAAGGAATTCGAGATCTCCGTCTTGGTGAGGACAGAGCGTCCCTCATTTAATGTGGGGTTTAAAAACGCTCAACTCACCTCTCGAACATTACAATGAAAGCTTTCTGTAGTCACTGTAAGCTGAAATGTGTCTCTTGGTAAAAGCTCAATATTTAAGTGAAGCCACTTATCAGTAAAGCGTATCTCAGACATCTGGCTCAGAGCTTCTCCAGAACGACAGGGCTTGAATGCAGTGGTTCAACAAAAACTGCTTTGAAGAATGAAAACCACTGAACCGATGACAGGCATGTGAGGAGTGAAGGCTGGATTGTCTGGTCGAGTCCAACAGAAGAGCTTCTATATAGCTTCTTCTTTCTGATAGAAAGGAGTCAGAAGACACAGAGCATCACAGCTTCCTGCTCATAGAAGTACACGGTGGTAGAGATGATCAGAGAGCCCATGCTGACCCAACTACACACCGCAGACCTCCACAAGTGGATACCTGAGCACCAGACCTGGACCATGGAGCAATATAAGAATGTTCTGATTGATGTTTCTGTCCCATCATGTGGGCGTCTGGGTTCTGGTGAAAGCAGTGTTATGTTTACACTATTACATTATACACAATATGGCAAAAGTTTGTGGACAACAGAAATTATGCTTTTTCGTGAACATCTCATTCCACATCAAGTCTCCATTTGCTGTTATAATGAGCTCCACTCTTTGGGAAGATCTTCAACTCGATTTTGTGGAAATTTGTGGAGATTCATTTAGCCACAAAGGCCTCCATTTTTCTCGGAAGATGTTCCAGTAGATTTGTAGGGATTTAGTGGAGATTTATTCAGCCACAGGAGTGTTAATAAAGTCAAGTACTGGATGTAGGTGAGGTGAGGAGGCCTGGGGTGCAGTCAGAGCATTTATATATACACTTTTATTCCAAACCAGCATGACGTGTGCTTTCACATTTCTGTTCTGTAACTGTATATTTGTTCCCCTGTGGTTGTACAGCTACACGTATTCGTAAACAAATCTAACAATCACATGGCGGATAAAAATACAGCGTCAGGATGAAAACGCGTTCCGCGAACACGCCGACGCCACGGCGACTTCATCCGTTTCCCTCCAGCTGGTTTGTATCCAAAGCTGAAACAATGCGATAGCCATGATTGTTTTGCTCATTAAATAGCCGCGGCTCTCACGCTCGGCGGAGAATGCCGCCCATTAGCAGCGTTGCACCCTGGGATGCGAAATTCATAAATCCCAAGCTGTCAAGCGTCTCGAATAGCGGCGTTCAAAACAAGGCGACGCGACGTACGGCGCCGATAATTAATATACGCGCTCGAGCAAAATATCCTGACAGCAGCGTGTTTTTTCTTTAATCCGGAGCTAATTGAACATCTGTGCACAGGAAATGTCACTGTATGGATTTTTACCTTAAAGTTCCACAAGCATCATGATATTAATTAGTAAACAGATTGTTTAAAAGCAGGCGAGGATCCTGTCTCGTCCCGTCTCGTCTCGTCTCCTCTCGTCAAGTCAAGTCTCGCCTCGTCTCGTCTCGTCTCCACATTGAAAGTATATTTTTAGCTAAAAAACTCTGGTGTTTCCGTCCTGCTAATGAAACACAAAAGGGATTTTCGGGAGTAAAAAAAAGGGATTTATCCATCTGTGTGTATAAACGTGCAGGAAAATCCTACGCCAAACTTTTATACTTTATAACCCTCGAAAAAGTTTTTTTTGTTTGTTCATCTGTTCAAGGTCGATCTGAAATGTATGTAATTAACTGTGTCATTTTGTATTTTCCAGGCTTGAAAATATTTGACGGCCCATGTACGTTGCCTTCAAAACTTTATTTAAAATTAAAATAAAAAAGCTAAAGAAAGGTGCTTTATAGAGTGAGATTCTTTTTTTCACATATCCCAGTGATGTTAAGAAGCTGGGGTCAGCCATGATCCAGCACCCTGCAGCACAGAAGGGTAAGGGCCTTGCTTAAGGGCCTGATAGCGGCAGTTTAGAGATACCGGGATTTGAACCCCTGACCTTCTGATCAGTAACCCAGAGCCTCAGCTACCTCGCTACCACTTCCCCAGAAAAGGAAAACTGTTGTTTCTAAGCACTAAAGGAGAAAACAGGACCAGTTTGTTTATTTTCTCTGTTTGTTGTAATAAAACCACACAAAATCTTACAACACCAAATCTGATTAATGCCCTAAAGTGTGCAATATTTCCAATCTACTATCTAATTGAACATCAGATACTAACCTGGACGTTAAAGTGAATTTTTTTGAGGAGGAAATTTGCACAAATGATCAGTAATATGATACAAACTATAGCTACATATTTAGAGATGGTGGTGCAAGGACGTGTTTTACAGGGCTGGGTGGGCCGAGGTGGGCCGGAGTGTGGTGGTGCAGAGCAGGGTGTTTCAGAAAGCGCAAGTTCTCCGTAGACCTGACAAGGAAAAATAAGTTTGTTTTTTATTGCATACGGTGTGATTTATAATGAATGAATGAATGAGTGTGTGTGTGTGTGTGTGTGTGTGTGTGTGTGTGTGTGTGTGTGTGTGTGTGTGTGTGCGCGCTTAAAGCAAAAATAATCAGGTCATACTCGATCAATTTTTTTTAAATCAAGCCCATGAGTTAAACACTAATCCCACTGCCACCATTTCAGTTCAGTGCTGTAGCTCTGTGTGTGTGTGTGTGTGTGTGTGTGTGTGTGTGTGTGTGTGTGTGTGTGTGTTTGTGTGTGTGTGTGTGTGTTTGTGTGTGTGTGTGTGTGTGTGTGTGACTCACAAGCCCTCTTTAAACACTAATTATGGCTCGATGACTAAAGCATGACATTACAGTCGGTGTGTCGCTGCTGTAGACGGCTGCGAGCTGAGACTCGGGTTATAATTGCTGATATTGAAGAGCAGAAGAAAAATAAAAATCAGTCGTGTGGATCGACTTTATTCATTCCTGAAGTCTGGAAGCAGAGCAGCTCTGATTAGGAACTTACAAAGTAAAGCTGTTTTTGTTGTTGTTGTTGTTGTTGTTTCTCGTCTTGCTTTCATCAGGGACCAAAAACTCTAATCTCACTTTATAAAAAAGATATATCTATAATCAATAAAAGGTAAAGAAATTAGAGAGTTACAATAAATAAATAAATAAATAAATAAATAAATAAATAAATAAATAAATAAACGGTGTTTGGAGAAAACAATTACCACCATCACCACCACTATCACCACCACCATCACCACCACATCACATTCCCATCATGACCACCATCACCAGTACTATCACAATTTCTATTAATACCACCATCACCACCACCATCACAACCACCACCACCATCACCACTACTATCACAATTACCATCACCACCACTATCACCACCACCATCACAACCACCATCACATTACCATCATGACCACCATCACCACTACTATCACAATTACTATCACTACCACCATCACCACCACCATCATCCCCACCATCACCACTACTATCACAATTACCATCACCACCACTATCAACACCACCATCACTACCACCATCACATTACCATCATCACCACCACCATCCCCACCATTACCACTACTATCACAATTACTATTACTACCACCATCACTACCACCATCACATTACCATCATCACCACCACCACCACCATCACCACTACTATCACAATTACCATCACAACCACCATCACAACCACCATCGCATTACTATCACCACCACAATCACCTAACAGGCTGGATGTATGAAAATCATTCTTCTGATTTTGTCTTGAAGATAATATTTTGTATTTATTTTAAAATCCACATAGGATTGATCTGTGATCGTAGTCAATGACCTGAGGAGTGTGTCCCCTGCTGAGCAGGAGGGTAATTAGTATCACACACACACACACACACACACACACACACACACACACACACACACACACACACACACACACACATTAATATACAGCAGGAATAGTTGTTTTTCCAGTGAATTGGAAATATTAATGATGATTTATAATGAAGGGTGCAGTGTAAACATGCCCCACCAATCAATCAGAGCATCATAAATAGCTGATTAAGCCGACAGATGGATTTCTGTTCTCTCTTTCTCCCCTCCCTCCGTCTCATCTCTCCATCCGAAATAATGACATAATTACACGACTCGTCTGGTAGACCTTTAGAAAAAGTGGAGAGCCGTGATTTGATTATGTTTAATGATTTTTTTCCTGTTTAAACAGGAAGTCATGATGGCATGTTGAAGTCACGCTGCAGCCAATGAGGATCGAGATACACCAGCCCACGTCTATACATATTTAAATAAATAATATAAATTGTTCATTTACTCAAATAATAAATTGTTTGGATTTACAGCACAGGTGTATAAATACTGCATTTATACTTTATTTAATTTCGCATTTACTATTTAAATCAAATAAAAAAACGATATTACTGTATATCCTTGAATAAATGAGGTTGGAAATTACATATGTTCTCCTTGTGTCCATCTGGGTTGCCATGTGATGGCAGGATTCAGCGAATCACATCGGTGCATCGGCATAAAAGTTAACGATGTGATGCGTTAATTTAGTGTTGATTGGATACAAGTTGGAATTTTTATAGTGATGCATAGTTTTATACATTTCGTTGATAAAAAACAATGTATTTATATGGAATTATCAGTAGATGCGTTATATTTTTATTTTTTTAAAAGTGACCAATAATTTGTGACTTTTTTTTGATATGCAGATCGATTTCTGCAGAAACTGTTTCTCGAGTGCGTTCTCTCAGCACCGCTGCTGCTACGTGAATATGACGTATCCCAACACTACGGAGACCGAGGCGTGTCCTGAGAGTCACATAGAATACAGATTAACATGGCAGAGGCAGAGCTGTAATTCCTGTAGACACAACAGGAAAAGAACGTCTGGTTTTACTTCCTCATTATTTTATTGCACTACAAAATTTAAATGATGATTTGCTGTCTGTCTGAAACAAAGAAATAAAAGTCCAATATTTGTACCACAATTAATTACATTTTCTCCCCATTGCATCGTATCGTATTAAACGCACCGTAATCGGGGGGGAATCGTATCGTACCTCAGCAGTAGCTGCTTTATATGTATGCTTAATCATATCGTTGGCTAGGCATCGAGATCCGAATCGAATTGACCTCGTTATGGAGATGCACATCACTAATGTAGCGTAGATACTGTAGACTGATGACTCAAAACTGCCCCATTTGATTTTGTATGCAGGATGAACTCCTGACCCATGAGCAGTGTTCCGGGGATGTGAGTCGAGATCTATAATGATACCAAAGATCAAAAATGTTTAAATTATCAAACAAACAAAAGGAGAGTAGAAATGATTTTGTTTCACTCTTTTCCCAGATTATTACCATATTTGAATGTCTTTCAACATTGTTTTGTTTTTTAAAGTTTTACATGTTCTTCATGGAAATCTCCAGGCTTAAAGGAAAATCAACTGGAGCAGATGTTTCTTGATACGATTACCAAATGATTTATCAAACATCAACCGTTTACAGTTTTTTTGGATTGCTTACACACTAAAATTAAAAGTAGTACACTATTAGCAATACCTTACACTCAAGAGGCAAAACATCAGCCCATATTTGCACAAATATAAGCACAATGTCAACCTCACACTTGTTGCAAAACTCTACACACAGTGATTTGCAAAACACTAAACACATTTAACATACATTACACACAAAAATCTATCATGAAGTCACCTCCTTGCAATACCAAAGCACTGACTGTCAAATTACTGCACCGTCCAACCAATTGGTTCAACACAGTCATCAGGTGTGCAAACACTTGTTTGCTTAATTGCAGACCAATACACCAATCAGGTGTATAAGCACTATAAAAAGCAGCAGGTGAGTTCATCGGACTTCAAACACAATGGAAAGAGTCAGAGAAAGAGTAAGACGAGGAGGAGAAGGAGGAGTCAACAGAGGAGGAAGAGGAGTCAACAGAGGAGGAAGGGGAGGAAGAGGAGTCAACAGAGGAGGAGGAAGAGATGGAGGCCATGCTGGAGGTAGAGGTAAAGGTAGAGGTAGAGGAAGAGGAAGAGGAAGACAAGAAGGTGCTCAAAGAGGACCGAATCTGACAAATGAGATCCGCGCAACACTGGTTGACCACGTTGCCAACCACGGCCTGACGCTGAGGGAGGCTGGACTGCGAGTACAGCCAAATCTAAGCCGATACACAGTGGCAAGTGTGATGAGAACATTTCGACTGGAAAATAGGTATTGTAAAAATATCATCATATTAAAAACATCTGCACGGTTTCAGTAACTGCTCACAGTAATGTATTCTATGCACGATCAGCACTTCTGTTACCTTTTCCTGTGAAATTACTGAACTATTGTATACTGTTTTCTTTTGCTACATAGGATTGAGGGTCAGGAACGACAAGGGGGAAGACCTCCTATGTTCACAGAACAGCAAGAGAGGGAGATAGTGAACATGGTTTTGGCCAACAATGCTATAACACTCAATCAGCTCCAAGCTAACATTGTCAATAACCATGCCAGTTTCAACGATATCCATCAGGTCTCAACATCAACACTGGCACGCATCCTAAAAAAAAGACATCTTCAAATGAAGCAAATTTATCGAGTGCCTTTCGAGCGCAATTCCGAAAGGGTGAAACGACTGCGGCATGATTCTGCAGAGGATGTATTCACTTTAGCAGTGTGTTCTTGCATACTGTCTCATAATCTTTTACTGTACTGTAATATGTATACTAGCTCTACACTGAACTACACAATTTTGCATGACACTGTTTTTCAGATAGTTTTACAAATGGATGGAGAGGAGATCCAGCATGAGTTCATTTACGTAGATGAGGCTGGGTTCAACCTGTCGAGAACACGAAGGAGGGGAAGAAACATCATTGGCCACAGGGCTATAGTCAATGTCCCAGGGCAACGTGGGGGTAATATAACACTCTGTGCAGCCATTACACAGAATGGGGTCCTCCACCGCCATGCCCATATGGGCCCTTACAACTCAGCACTCATACTTACATTCTTGGACCGATTGCACGACATAACAGCAGCAAATCAAAACGATCATATGCAATACATTGTTGTCTGGGACAATGTGTCTTTCCACCGCTCTGCTCTGGTTCAGAACTGGTTTCAGCAACATTTCACCGTCCTATATCTTCCACCATACTCTCCATTCCTCAACCCCTATAGAAGAGTTTTTCTCGGCATGGCGGTGGAAGGTATACGATCTCCGTCTCCAGGCTGAGGTACCCCTCATCCAAGCCATGGAGGAGGCCTGTGACCAGATGGAGGTAGCAGCAATGCAAGGATGGATTCGTCATTCAAGACATTTCTTTCCAAGGTGTCTTGCTAATGACAACATTGCCTGCGATGTTGATGAGATTCTCTGGCCAGATCCAGCTAGGCGAAGAGACAATGTCTAGTTCTTTTTTTTTTTTTTTTACAGTGAACTTACAGTACAATACGTGAAGTGACGTTTTGTTACAGTATTATGAATCTCCATGTCAACAATTTGGGCATGTTGACAAATAAATGAGTTTCTTCAGTCTGCAACATTGGTGTATAGTTTTTACAAGAGTGTTTAATTATGCAAGGTATCTGTAGTGTTTTGCTAATTGGGTGTGTGGTTGTGCTAATTGTGTGTAGTGTTTTGAAAATCGTGCTTAAGCAATCCAAAAAAACTGTAATGGTTTGGGGTTGTTTTGGAGCAGAGAAGGTTCCGGAAAGTGAAAGGAATCCTGAACCAACACGGCTCCTATTCCATACTTCAGCACCATAAAGTTCCGTCTGGACTGCGGCTCTTTGAAAGTGACTTCACCGTACAACAAGACGATGAGCTGAAGAGCACGTCTGAGTTCTGTACGTGTTATTTAGAGAGAAAACAGATGTCTGGAGTGATACCTATCATGGAACCACCTGCCCAGTCACTGCACCTAAATCCTACTGAACTGCTCTGAGATGAACAAGAACATCTCACACTAGTGAAGAACATCTTTGGTGAGTTTTACAAGAGACACAGCAAAGTGTTTCATCTGAGCGTTTGAAGAAAACGAACTGTAAAGCTGTTCCTCATGCTTTATGAAAATAAAGCGAAACATCTGGACATGTATAGATTTATTGGTCAAAGTAAATTCTAATTCCATTACATTACCGATTTTATTACATAGAAATATACAATAGGTGGTGTGTGTGTGTGTGTGTGTGTAAATGCTGATCGTTTATTCTTTCTTAAGAGGTGGTTGTAGAAAAGGAATAATGTGCAGGAAAACACACTGCCAAAAACACACAAATCATGTTTACTGTCACAGAGCTGCTACTGTAAAACAAGACCCCCCCCCCCCCACACACACACACACACACACACACACACACACAGACACACACACAGACACACACACACACACACACCAGAGGCGGGGCATATAAATTATAGCGAGCACTTAACTAGATGAGTAACACAAGATGAGTTGAGGAGAAGACAAACAAAAAGATAGATAGATAGATAGATAGATAGATAGATAGATAGATAGATAGATAGATAGATAGATAGATAGATAGATAGATAGATAGATAGATAGATAGATAAAAAAAATAGATACAGACAGACAGACAGACAGACAGACAGACAGACAGACAGACAGACAGACAGACAGACAGATAGATAGATAGATAGATAGATAGATAGATAGATAGATAGATAGATAGATAGATAGATAGATAGATAGATAGATATGTAGGAACCTTTAAAAATGTGCTTTGTTTCCAATGTTTTATGGCAATTTATTTATTTTATTTCTATTTTCAAATGTAATATTACATGACATTGTTTGTTTTTTGTTCAGATATGGGTTTGTTTTATATCCAGAAAATTAATTTGTTAAACGTAAATGTTTTATTGTTGTCCAATGACTGTTGACAGAAAGGTTAAAGGTCATGAGGGTTAGAACGCGGGAGAGAGGAGCAACGCACAGTGTGTGTGTGTGTGTGTGTGTGCTACAGGAGACAGAGGGTAAAATCTTTTGGAGACCGAGTATATTCCTGAAAATATTACGACCCAAATTGTACCCGGACTGTATTCGGGTTTTCTTCTTTGATTTTTGTAAAGGTTGCGATTATTCTTTGCGTATTTCTAAGAGTATTTCTTTAACTCTTCACACTGTGAATGTGCACCAACTGGGCCCCAACGAAACCACTGCTAGTGTATGTGACTGAGTTGATGGTTCATATATATATTGCATACAGGACTGAGTTTTTTCTGATAGACTGTGTAATATTGTGCACTTGGGTTTTTTTGTTATTGTATTTTTTTTGAATCTCTTTATATGTTTTGAGGTCTTTAATTTTACTTTTGATACCAATATTTTATTTTTTTAATATTTCACACTTCTACAGTTGTTTACTGGTTTCATACATTTTTGTTTAAACTACAGCAAAACTAAAATAACAGTAAAACTCCGGAATAAGAAAAATAAATATGGTTTGTTAATTTACTAATTTGAATTTGTTCTCTGGTGTTTCATTCATTGGGGTTTATTTATTTTAATAAGAGACTGGTTTAAGTAGAAGAATACTTCCGGCCAATTCACCATTCAACTGCCGGGAATCCAGGTTTTCTGACTTACGTTTAAAAATATAAAATTGTAACCTTTTGGGTTTAAAAATAGGGTTACAGACAGACAGACAGACAGACAGACAGACAGACAGACAGACAGACAGACAGACAGACAGATCTTTATTGTCATTACATAATACAGGTTCACAGCAACAAAAAGCAGTTTAGCATCTACCAAAAGTGCATATAGGAGAAGTTGTGCAGATAAATATATAAATATGTGTGAAATATTAGTGCAGATGTTTACAATATTCAATATGTACATTGTGTACAACTGTACAGAGGTTATACACAGCTTGCAGAATACAACACTAACACTATTCCTTTGCTGGTCCATTCTGTTTAAAGGTCTTGGGGAAATAAAAATGGTAATAAATAGTGAGAGAAACAGTGGCAGGGCAGTTGAATAGTCTTGAATGCTGATGCCACTCAAGTGCTCTGCCCCCACTGACACCTCCACAATGCTGCCCTCCTGCTCCTGCTGCCTGAGCTGAGATAAAGGTCTGAAGGAAAATATTTCTCCTCCCTAAACAGCTCCTATTCAGAAGAAAGGCTTTTGTAGCCATCTCCATCACCAACTTCTCATCCCTCTCACCAAATCAGTCTACAGTCCTAGGTGTAAGGTCCGACTCCCAATTTACCCACAATGCCCTGATCAGACATCTCCAACCTTAACATCTGGATGCAGTAAAACTTATTCATGTCTTTGTTTCCTCAAGGTTAGATCAATGCACTGAGCTCCTCATCAGGATTCCTGCCAAGGTTCTCCACAAACTCCTGCTCTGCCAGGATCCTGATGAGGGATGAACATGTCGGCCCAGTTCTCTGCACTCTGTCTGGGTGTGTGTGTGTGTGTGTGTGTGTGTGTGGGGGGGGGGGGGGTGGGGGGGGTTGGGGTTGCTGTGGCCAGGTTTGGGTTTGTGAATGGAGGGTGGAGTCGGGGGGATGAGTAGGAACGATGAGCCTGCTTTGTGTTTCAGTAAGCAGCTGGAGAGATGAAAGAGGAGAGAGAGAGAAGAGCACACACACGCGCTCACACACGCGCACGCACACACGCACGCACACACAAACACACATATACTTAGTAAACTAAATTAAATTTCAAAATTGAAAGAAAGAAAGAAAGAAAGAAAGAAAGAAAGAAAGAAAGAAAGAAAGAAAGAAAGAAAGAAAGAAAGAAAGAAAGAAAGATATAAAGAGACACAACTTTTATTTTTTTTTATATTTGAAGGATAAAAAGACACCTTTATATTATATTATATTTTTATTATATTTGATTATATTTAATTATATTTGATTATATTATAAATATCAGCAGATGTTTTTATTTCCAGTTTGCTGTAAAATGTGTGTATAATTTGAGAGATTTTAAAAGCCAGTATCATATAAAAAGAATGTAAATAATAACAATATTATATCAGAACTCATTCAATTTAATTAACTTTTATTTGTATTGTGTTTTTAACAATGAACATTGTCTCAAAGCAGCTTTACACAGATAATGTGGTCATTCTTTATACGCGTCTCATTCATCTCCTCTTTCACTTCCACTTCTATCTCTTCCTCTGTCTCCATCTCCACCTCCTCCACTACCTGCTCCTCTTTCTTTCCCTCCATATTCTTTAACTCCTCCTCCATCTCCTTATCATTTCCTTATCCACTTCCTCTTCTATCACTTCCTCTGTTTTCTTCTAAAACTCCTCCTCTATTTCCTTCTCCACTTATTCCTCCTCCACCTCTTCCTCTAACTTATCTACCTCCACCTGCAGGTACTTTTTCTATCTTCTCCACACAGTGATGCAACACCGACCTCAGAGGAATTAACACTTATTATCAGCTACACATTAAAACAAGCACAAAGCTCACAAATGTGTATCATCAGTGTGTTTACACACAGAACACCTCATTGTCTGTCTGTCTGTCTGTCTGTCTGTCTGTCTGTCTGTCTGTCTGTCTGCCTCTCTTTTTCTCTCGAACTGTCTCTATCTTTATCTCTGTCTCTCTGTTTATCTCTATTTCTCTCTCAGGTGTTTTTCTCCATACAGAGTTGTGGATGATCCTCTGTTCTGACCTGCGTTCACCTCCTCGGTTAGGTTTTGGTGGTCAGACTGCAGTATGAGGTCACTGGTTATATCTTGTGTATCACTTCTCAAGAACCTTATACAAGCTACATGTTTAGTGTTTTTGTGAATCATTTAATGACGTTTGGCAGCTAGTTATGTTTGGTTAATGAGCTTTAATAAATTAACTAGTTATGTTTGGTGAATCATTTCAACAATGTTATTCCACACTGGCTGAGCAGCAGTCTAATCTCGCATCATGTTTTATCAGTTAAAATGGTTTTCTTGGTTTTTTCACCCGGTGGATTTTTGCCTCTGCATTTCTGAGAAAGATTTCAGCTTTAACTTTTAACAGAAGTACATTTTCCTTTGGAAATGCTGCAGTGAGTGTATCGGTTGTACAGCATGCGCTCGGGTTTGATCCGCTTAGATGAAGGCTGTTGCTATAGAAACCGAGACAACACATTGTTTGAGTCTTTTTTTTTTTTTTTTTTTTTTACATATATAAAAAGCTATCTGGCTTTTATTTCCTTTATATATATAAATATACACACACACACACACACACACACACACACACACACACACACACACACACACACACAGTATGTTGTGAAGAAAGTCAACTGAACTTGTAAAATATTTGGCGTTTATTGTGCTTGTGCGCTGTAGCTGCTCTGTTCACTGAAGGATGCTGCTGCTGCCACAAAGTTACCAAGGTTCCTTTCTTTCTTTCTTACTTTCTATATTGTTCTTGAAGTGTTTTCTTTCTTGAAACAGCAGCTCAGTAACTGCTTTCACCTACAGACTGGATGAGTCTCTCTTTTGGTTTAAATAATTTTTCTTTCTAAGAACGTGTGATAAGAGCCTGTGAGAAAATTCTGAATTCACTAATTGAATCTGAATCTTACTCTTCTTTTCATTTTCATCCAATCAAGTGAATTATTCCACACATTCATTTGTTAAGTATCTTATTATATGTTATAATAATAATAGCTGATTATAAGCTCATGCATAATTAATGAATGAATTAATTCCTGGGGTGAAATGAGCATCGATACATAAACCTCGAATGTGACTTGAGGAACTGAACGCAAACTTACACGCAACGTGATTTTTTCGGATTTTATGGGGTTTTTGTTTTGTTGGATCGACGGTGAAGAGAGGGAATGCAAAACGAAATGAATGAAGTACAAAACAAAAGAAAAAAAAACACAAAAAAGACACCTGTGGACACCTAAATATAAGATTGCTATGTGTTTTATAAACATTCAATCTCAGTCTCCATTTGCTGTATAATAAACTTCTGGGTAGATGTTCCACTAGTCTTTGTGGAAAATCATTCAGGCACGAGGGTGTTAGTAAAGTCCGCTACTGATGTAGGTGAGAAGGTGAGGAGGTCAGTGTTCACATTCATTCCAAAGCTGTTCAACACACATGTAAAGCAAATCTTCATGGAGCTGGCTTCGTGCACAGGGGCATCGTCATGCTGGAACAGGTTTGGGTCTCCTAGTTGAAGTAAAGGGGAAATTTCATTCTACACCATCCAAAGACGTCCGATACAATTGTGTGTCTCCAACTTTGTGGTAAAAGGAAGGAAGAACCACATTTGGTTGGAAAAGTCCCAATTATTTTGTCTAAATAGTGCATGTGAAGTGGGTTTTTTTTGTTGTTGTTGTTCTTTTTTACACCTGAGAAGTCTGAATGCATTGAAATCGTAAAACTGACCCTTTACAACAGAGTCATTAGAACATCACAAACATGTCGTAATATAAAGTGGTGTGTTTATTGAATTTGTCTTAGCCGAGGTATTTCACTGGAGTGTTTCCCAATCTCTTCCTCTGAGACCTGTTTCTCTGCATGTGTGTGTGTTTTTCTCTAATCCAAACTCATCAGATTCCACTTGTGCTAATTACCAAGTCCTTCATGAGTGGAAATAGAGAAGGCAAAACACTGAAATGAGTTCCTCTGGAATCAGGAGTGAGGAGAAAAATAACACTTGGAGAGAAAATAGAGAAAGAAACACCGAATGAAGAACCTTCACACCAGACCTGAGTGGCTTCAGTAACATGCACCATTGACATAAGAAGAGTAACTGATACTTATTAGTATTGTAGGTTCAAATGAATGTGTTAAATCGTGGCAGTGATGAATTCTGGATTGTGATTGGTCTAAAGATGATAATTAGTTTGTATCATTAAAAAAAAAAATGATTATTAGTATTAGTAATAATAGTATTAATGATGATGATGGTGATGATGATGATGATGATGATTGACACATGGCACAAGGATCTCAGAGGCAAATGTAAAACAGGTAGTAAACCTCTTGGTCATGGACCGGAATCAGCTCAGGTGATCTTCAAATAGTATAAACAGGTGAGAAACATGGACCAAAATCCAAACCAGGTCAAACATCAACAGGCAGTTAGAACAATAAGGTTTGATGATTTCAGTTACAAACGTAAGAACTGAGTGAATGTTTCACAGTGACTGTGTGATCCAGAGGCCATGTCCACACTGATTCATTTTCGTTTAAAAACACATATTTTTGAACTCCATTTTGGCTTTTTTGTCCACACTGTCACAACGGTGTCAGTCAACGAAACGTAGCTTTTTGAAAATGCTCTCCAAAGTGAAAAAACCTCGTTTTCAAAAGCGGTGACGCTTTTTTTTGTCACATGACAGAGTCTTCCCTCGACATTGACGCAACGTTTCAAAGCGACGGAAAGTGAATAAACGGCAGGCGGATTTTCACTTCTGTATTTCTAAAGAAATTTGAGTTTTTACTGAAAAGTTCAAATGTCCAAATATTTCTGTTTATACAGTGAATGTTGTGATACATTATTTTCTGTAAATTACATTTTATACATGAAGCTTGAAAATTGGGTACATTTAGTTTAGTTACAGGGGAAATCTGTAAAACCCGTCCCAGCAATTTGGCATCAAACCGAAGCTCATGCCTACAGCGGGCTGAAAATAGCTCTGCTCTAAATCTGATCAGGACTGAAGAACGAGAACGTGTTATATACACACACCGATCGCTCTTAATCCGCCTCCGACCCACCCGTCCCCATTCCCTTTCATTCACCTACATGACTAATGCAGCCGCTTGTGTACATAAACGCCCGTGAGCTATTCTGAGACCCTCAGGCCACAAATCATCTCTTCTCCTGCTAAGAAACCAGGACTGGCTCTCATTCGCTTCCTCCCTCTGTTTCTCTTCCTCTTCTTCGCGGTTTAAACGGATGATGAACAGACAATTTCTGAACACACCCACGAGAGGAACTGGGTTTCAATCAGAGGTGGAAAACACTCCATTTCTTTGTGAACATCCCATTCCACATTTAGTCTCCATTCACTAATATAATTCCCTCCACTCTTCTGGGAAGATGTTCCACTAGATTTGGTGGAGATCTGTGCTCTTTCATCTAATAGGGTGTTAGTCAAGTCAGGATGAAGGTGAGAAGGTGAGGACGCCTGGGGTGCAGTTAACGTTCACATTCATACCTTAAATAGTGTTGGAGCTCTTTAGCAGGAGATCTTCCACACAATTTCATCCAATCTAAAGCATATCTTCATGGTGCTGCCATTGTGCGCTATAGTGTATGTTATAACTTCTTTCTTATTGCTCAAGGCGTGAAGGTATTTTACTTCCTTCCTGTTAATGTAATTAATACTGTGAGATGAGTTGAGTGTAAATCCTGCCTTGAATAATAAATAACATCAGCGCTGGTCCTACTGCAGTGTGACATCACATCCAGAGTAACGAGCTGCTTTTATTTATGTCTTTCTTCATCCTTTATGTGAATTGTTATAAAAAAACATCAGCCTCTTATCCAGGGTTGAGAGGTGAAAGGAAAATATAATGATGCCACTTCCGTAGACTTTTTATACAATTGTGTGCCTCTGACTTTTTTGGCGAGGAATCACACATGGCTGAAAACTCAGGTGTCCCAAAACTTTTGCTGATCGTGTTCAGGTTGGACCTCAGCAGCTCTCATCTGAAACGGAACGGAATAATGCACTAAATATCCCATGTTTATATTAAACACATTCAAACGGCTCTGTTTTGTTGTGGAAAATACGAAATAATATTCATACATATGATGATGGGATTCGAAAAAAACAAAAAAAACAAAACACTGACGGTGATGAAAACTCAGACTTTTCAACGTTAACAGCATGCGATGTGTAATTATTGAGACGATCTTCTTACAAGACGTTACCGACCGTAAAAATAACTAAGCAAATTAAATCAGCCCAAAGAAAGAAAGAAAAAAAGCTTTTATTTAAAAGCGTTGCAGTGAAAATAGAATAATTATCCAGCATGTGAATAAAGGTTTCTGTACAGTGTGTATCCAATCAGCAGCACATGGACACCTGGACATTCATCTTGTTCTCAGATCAGCAGGCAGTTAATAAACTCATGGAGATACTGAAACTGATTAGGTGAAGTGATTAATGAGGAGATGGTTATTCTTCATTCGCAGCTCGTTACTGACTTGTTGAGGAAACAACTGGGCATAAACCCATGCGGGTACAGATCACAGTCTTCGAGTGATGTTCAAAGATCAAACACCAGAATGTAGGAAAAATGTGACCACAGTACCAGATGGGTCCCTGAACGTTTACGCAAAGTGGTGCGAAAAACAAAAAACATCCTGTGAGCAGCAGTTCTGTGACTTGTTAAGAAGTGAGTAGTGATCTTTCCACTGATTCATCCATGATCTATCACTGCTCCAACGATTCCACCATTCTCCTTCCACTGCTCCACTGATCCCTCATTCTCACTCATTCTCCACCACTTCCTTTATCCTCTACCACCACACAACATTTCCTCCATCATCTACTACTGCACCATGCTGCTCTTATTCTGCACTGCTCCACTGATTCCTCCATCCTTTACCACTCAATCCATCCTCTACCACTGCTTCTCTGATCCCTCCATCCTCTACTACTCCATTCTCTACCACTGCTCCTCTGATCCCCCATCCTCCACTTCTCTATTTATCATCCACCACTGCTTCTCTGATCCCTCCATCCTCTACTACTCCATCCTCTACCACTGCTCCACTGATCCCTCCATCCTATACTACTCCATCCTCTACCACTGCTCCACTGATCCCTCCATCCTATACTACTTCATTCTCTACCACTGCTCCACTGATCCCTCCATCCTATACTACTTCATTCTCTACCACTGCTCCACTGATCCCTCCATCCAATACTACTTCATTCTCTACCACTGCTCCACTGATCCCTCCATCCTATACTACTTCATTCTCTACCACTGCTCCACTGATCCCTCCATCCTATACTACTTCATTCTCTACCACTGCTCCACTGATCCCTTCATCCTTTACCACTCAATCCATCCTCTACCACTGCTCTACTGAATCCTTCATCCTCCACTACTCCATCCACTACCACTGCTCCTCTGAGCCCTCCATCCTCTACTCTCCATCCATCTTCTACCACTGCTCCTCTGATCCATCCATCCTCCCTTATAGACATACTTACCACTTACGTGGTAAAAGAAACTTCCACCTAATGTCCAAACTCCTGAGTCACTATCCTCTTCCAGCAGGACCTAATTGAACACTTCTCCCTTACAGAAACTTACTTTTCTAACTGTATTTCTTTGCAACAAAGTTTTATTCTTAGACCTAATAAACCAGGATCAGAACGGGTTTATTGATAAAGACTTCAAAGCACGTTTGTTGCTCTGTATAACGGGCATCTGCCAAATGCCGTAAACGGAAATTTATAGAAACTCTAATAAACGCTTTTTACGACTGTGGTGAGCAGAAAAGCATCTCAGAACATTGAACCATTAGGTGGATGAGCTCCAACAGCAAAAGATCACGTTAGGTTAACTGTTGTTTGGCCAAAACAGGAACTTGCTTTTATCTGATGTATCCAGTGACCAGATGCAAACCAGATGTGGGACGTCATTCCTACAGCACACTCAGCATTTCGATGTCCAGGTCAAAGAATAAGAAACGTGTACAATCAGAATCCTCAGTGAATAAAAAAATCAGTTACACAAGTGTCCACAGGTCTCACTTATGGACATGTCTCTCTCCAGATATCATTATACCTGCATTGTTTGTCTTCTTGAGTTGAGGATTGTCCAGGCTGATGGAACTACTGTATGCTGTCAGCAAATGACATGACCTCATGTGTGTCCATGTTTTAAAGAGAAAAAAAAATGCAACAGCTGGTCAGATGACAGGCTTAAAATTATTTCTTCAAAGCTATTGGATAAAAGTCAAACTTGGAAACCGCCCCATGAGGGAGGATTGATTAGACAGTGGTGAAACCGGTGTTTTTTTTTTCTTTGAGTTTATGAGTTCAAAAGACTTCTATGGTCCTTGTGTCAGCAGGGAAGCCTGGTGGAGGTTGTGTGATGGTGTGAGGAATCCAACACTGAGCTCCTGGAGAGGTTTTTGAAAGTAACTGCGCAACTCTCATCATTTTCATTAGATTAGATTAGATTAGATTGGATTAGATTAGATTCAACATTATTGTCATTGTGCAGAGTACAAATTCAGGGCCAATGAAATGCAGTTATCATGTAACCAGAAGTGTAAATATTGATGTATAAAAATAAATCCAATTTAAATATATAAACACAGAAGGACATCATCTGAAAGTGACCTACACTGTACACCACTATACACTATACACCCTTATCACTATATACCATGTTCCATGTACATGAAAATGAGGTTTACAGGCCACTTAAAGAAATGAAGGTGAAAGACCTAATAAACGATGATAATTACCAACGATGCAAACACGTAAATCTCACATTATAAATGAAAATAATAAAAATGAAAAAGTTGACAAAATTTCTGGTGTATCTCATGGCCATTTCGAGATGTTAAGAGATGTTAAATAGATTTGGAAATGAATGCGATGATAATAGAATTTCTGGAGAATTGAAATATAATTATGGTTGTATATCAAGATAAAGTGCACTGTGAAGTGCTGAGGATTGTGTAGGGTGTATTTATTTATTTATTTATTTATTTGGGGAGATGAATGATGAATTAGTAGGAAGATGTTTAATGAACCAGGAAGCAGGAACGGAGATCAGCAGAGTGCAGAGCAACTGCAGCAAGTACAGAAGATATCTAAATCTGATGGGGGAAAAAAAAAAATAATAAAACAATCCAAAAAATAAAGTTTAAAAATTTGTATAGATTAAAAAAAGTTATAATGTGATGTAAAAAAAAATAACAATGAAGTACATCCAAAAAATATTTTCACTTCATTTCCCGTTATTTAAAAAATGAAGTAAAAAAAATATTGTGGGTAGAAACTGTGGGAATAGTAAATCACGTAATAGAAATACAATTAAAATAAAAAATTAAGCAAAAAAATTATAAAAAAAAATAAATAAAAAAACAAAAAAAATGTATTAAGTGGTAAAGAGACACGTGAACACAAATGACTGGAATGAAAAAAAAAATCAATATGAAGGTCATGTGAAGGTCAAGCAGAAGTAGTCTGCCCTCTGATCACTCACTTACTGTTATTCTTATTATCCTTAATGGCAGTGAACACTGTGCATAACTAACTTGGGAAAAAACACATAATGAGGCTGTTTACTCGCAGCGTGTGTGTGTGTGTGTGTGTGTGTGTGTGTGTGTGTGTGTGTGTGTGTGTGTGTGTATGTGTGTGTGTGTGTGTTTAATTAGTCTCTTTAACCAGAAAGATTGGACATTTTTAAAGAAAAGTGTTTCCTGTTGAGAGGGTTAGAAATGAGCAAGCTGGGTTTATGTTTAATGCAGACAGACAGACAGACAGACAGACAGACAGACAGACAGACAGACAGACAGACAGACAGACAGACAGACAGACAGACAGACAGACAGACAACTGGAGATACATATCTATCCTAGCTAAACACAATTTCACACTCTCTTTCTCCATTTCTCTCTTTCTCTCTCTCTCTCTCTCTCTCTCTCTCTCTCTGAACAAACTGTGATGGTGAGAATCACAAGGTTAGTTTTTTATGAAACTAAGAGTACTGATAACTGAAAGTGCTTAACCTTCAAACAGCCTGGTTTTCACATTGCATGCTGTGGGGTACTGACAATATGAGCTGCTCGAGACACACTTCTCGTTCTCGTCTCATCACGTCACTCACGTTTCATCCCCTGCTTCAGGATCGTACCCTTTAATTCTGTGCTGTTTCTGATTTTACTGAAAACACCTGATCACTGATTATCTTTTTGCAGGATTTCACAAGTAGTGAGCTATCTATCTATCTATCTATCTATCTATCTATCTATCTATCTATCTATCTATCTATCTATCTATCTATCTATCTATCTATCTATCTATCTATCTATCTATCTATCTATCTATGACAGCACAGCACTTTGCTACAATTTCCATTCATTTTATTTATTTATTTGTATTTGTGTGTGTGTGTGTGTGTGTGTGTGTGTGTGTGTGTGTGTGTGTGTGTGTGTGTGTGTGTGTCTGTGTGTTATTTCCAGTCAGACTCTCTGAGAGAAGTGTGCACCCACTCGCCACTCATGATAGCGGTCATACCAGAAGCACTAGAATACATTATTGATGGTTGTTTTGTTGCCTGGGATGAGGCGGTCTTTGGAGAGGTACGGGGTCATGAGCTCCTGATGTGCTTACACACTGCATGTGTCCAGACACTTTGCTTGGGGCCATTGTGTCTGCAACAATCCTAAAAATCCTGCTGAAAAAGTAGAAGTGCGTCTTAGCCCAGAATCGATGCTTATACAACAGCTCTTAATACATTAATCCATCGCTACAACAAGACTTAAACCAGAATAATGCAGTTTGGATCAGACTAAACCAGCTACACTCCTCAGTTAAGACCAGTTTGGATCAGCACTAACCAGTTCAGACCAGCACAAACCAGTTTAGACCAGCAAAACACAGTTCAGTTCAGTGCAAAGAAGACAAACTCATTACAGACCAGGGAATAGAATTCAGACCAGTACATGAACTCAGACCAACAGATATCAGCCGAGACAAACAGGAACTAACTTGAACTAGTACAAAGCACCTCAAACCAGCAGAAACCAGCTCTGACCAGCACAAACCAGATTAGACCAGCACACCATCTCAGACATCATCTTATTTTCAGCAGTAATACCTGTAGAAAAGCTCAGAAAAGACATGCTGGTCTCCTTTTATTGCCATCTTTTTACTTTAGTGTACATGTTGCACCGTCCTCAAAGAGAAACCAATCATTTCAGACAAAAGATCTTCTCAAAGGAAAAATCTAAATTCAGCCTTGTGACTTACTGCTGCGAAACATGAACAACATTCATCTGGAGTGAAAAGGAATTTCAGCTCTCTTAAGCAGGCAGCTAACAGACAGAAGCTGCAGGAGTTCAGGGCGGGAACGTAAAACTGAAATATTTATTTAGTTAGACATTTTCCCGAGTTTTGTGAGGAATAAGATATTTGGAGAAATGTGATGAAACCCCACCATGAGCTTCCTTATTCTAGAACAACACTCCATCATTCCAGATACTCCTGGATAATTAACTTACAATGAGCTAGTTTTTTATTCATTTGAAAGAAGAACACACCTTTTTTCTACAATTAGTGCTACATTTCCATCCAGAGTGAGACAGCTATTGTAGACATTTCCTAATGACCTCACTGAGCTCCAAGGAGGAGTTTTGCATGTGTTGGAACTTATATGGTGAATATGGTAATATGTAATAAATGCCTTGGGGACAGTTTGAGTTTGGAGATGAACTGGAGAAGAAAATGGGAAATAGAACAAAAAATAGCACCAGGAGGTACTCCAACAGCTTTATTACGACCTGCAAACCGGCTTGTTGCAGTGTGTGGCGTGCGGTCTGAGCACTGATAACCTCTAACGCAATACTGCTGGATACACGACATACAACTGTTATCACTGAGGGTGTACTCACTTTTGTTGCCAGGTATTTAGACAATAATGGCTGTGTGTTGAGTTATATTCAGAGGACTGTAAATCTGTACAAACTGCACATTGACTACTTTAAAATATATCCAAGTTTCATTTCTATAGTATTGTCCCTTGAGAAGATACTAAAATTGTTACTGAAATGTGAGGGGTGCACTTACTTTCGTTAGGTATTGTATATACGTTACCATAAACAGCGGCAGTAAACATCTCAGTGGCAGCTGCTTCAGTTCCTGCTGAGAGAATTCAACAAATCCGAGCTGTCATGAGTACCGAGAGGTCGTGTAGATTCTCGCAGGAAGTCCTGTCACTGGTGTGTGAAATGTGTTTCTTTACCCGGCTGCTGCTTCTGTTCCTCCGGGGCAGAGGGAAATGAGAATGATATGATCAGGAATTGGACGCTCTGCCTGTTACTGCCACGGAAACACGGATGAAACTTTCATGCGAAAGCTGAAAAAAACCACACAACAGAACACTTCAGGAACCAGAGAATTCCGAGTCTGAGATGGTGTTCCAGCATTATAGAAATTTCAAAAACCATTTAATACTTGATATTTGTCCTACTGCTGCTTCATCTAATATACAATCATCCCCATAGTAACAGCTCTTTTACAGGTAATCGTACCCAGGACACTATACACGAATAGGTTTGTAAAAAACGTGCTGAAAATAATCAATAATAATTACTGATTATTAACCACAGCACTGACAGGAAACAAACCAACTCAGACAGGAAACAAACCAGCTCAGACAGGAAACAAACCAGCTCAGACAGGAAAGAAACCAGCTCAGACAGGAAACAAACCAGCTCAGACAGGAAACAAACCAGCTCAGACAGGAAAGAAACCAGCTTAGACAGGAAACAAACCAGCTCAGACAGGAAACAAACCAGCTCAGACCGGAAAAACACCAGCTCAGACCGGAAAAACACCATCTCAGACCGAAAAAAACACCAGCTCAGACAGGAAACAAACCAGCTCAGACAGGAAACAAACCAGCTCAGACAGGAAACAAACCAGCTCAGACAGGAAACAAACCAGCTTAGACAGGAAACAAACCAGCTCAGACAGGAAACAAACCAACTCAGACAGGAAACAAACCAGCTCAGACAGGAAACAAACCAGCTCAGACAGGAAAGAAACCAGCTCAGACAGGAAACAAACCAGCTCAGACAGGAAAGAAACCAGCTTAGACAGGAAACAAACCAGCTCAGACAGGAAACAAACCAGCTCAGACCGGAAAAACACCAGCTCAGACCGGAAAAACACCATCTCAGACCGAAAAAAACACCAGCTCAGACAGGAAACAAACCAGCTCAGACAGGAAACAAACCAGCTCAGACAGGAAACAAACCAGCTCAGACAGGAAACAAACCAGCTTAGACAGGAAACAAACCAGCTCAGACAGGAAAGAAACCAACTCAGACAGGAAACAAACCAGCTCAGACAGGAAACAAACCAGCTCAGACAGGAAAGAAACCAGCTCAGACAGGAAACAAACCAGCTCAGACAGGAAACAAACCAGCTCAGACAGGAAAGAAACCAGCTCAGACAGGAAACAAACCAGCTCAGACCGGAAAAACACCAGCTCAGACCGGAAAAACACCAGCTCAGACCGAAAAAAACACCAGCTCAGACAGGAAACAAACCAGCTCAGACAGGAAACAAACCAGCTCAGACAGGAAACAAACCAGCTTAGACAGGAAACAAACCAGCTCAGACAGGAAACAAACCAACTCAGACAGGAAACAAACCAGCTCAGACAGGAAACAAACCAGCTCAGACAGGAAATAAACCAGCTCAGACAGGAAACAAACCAGCTCAGACAGGAAAAACACCAGCTCAGACCGGAAAAACACCAGCTCAGACTGGAAAAACTCCATCTCAGACAGAAAAAATACCCAGCTCAGACAAGAAAAACACCAGCTTAGGTGGGAAATATACCAGCTCAGACAGGAAAAATACCAACTCGAACAGGAAACAATCCAGCTCAGACAGGAAATATGCAAGCTTAGACAGGAAACAAACCTCCTCAAATGACCACTCATACTGGAATAGCAAATTCTTTCTATTTAAATGACATGTTTAAAAAAAATCTGTGCTGGTTGCGTATGGTCTGAGCTGGTTTGTGCTACAGTCGTCTGAACCTGTTTCTTTTACTAGAACTTGTTCATATTGGTCCAAACTGGTGGTCTGAACTAGTTTGCATCTTGTTAAGGGTAAAACCTGTACAATGTGTAGGACTAGAAACCTGATTTGGATAGAATGTGGTTAAGTGCTTTAGCTCAATGGGTAAGATGTTGGATTTTTGATTAGAAGGTTGTGAGTCACTGTGCCACTACTGTGCCACTGTAATTGATTCAAGGTTGTTGATTTGTTACATACAAGTTACATACATACAGGCATTTTCATTTCTTCTTCTACTTTCTCATGAACACTATGCATTTTGAGAAGCTCAGCACCCTTTTGCCCGCATATCACAGCTACCTTCCTCGGTTCTCCCAGATGTGATGAAGGTCTAATGATGTTCTGGGCCTATGTGTTGCCTCATATTGCCCCGTATTTATACCTCTGTAAAAACAGGACTTCAAGGTTGAACTATGTCCTGCTCCGAGTCACCAGGTGCATTAAACAATGTAAAATATTATTGGGAATTTACTCCAATATATTTTATTCATATGAAATACAGAAATTTTGTTTGAGAAAAAAGTTTGAAAAAACAAAAAAGGCAGCAATTGAGAAAAAACACTGTGTTGTGTTTGCGATTGTTGTAAATCTTTGAGAGCATTTTAGTGGAATTGTTAAAGAATTGGTTTATGAAGAGGATTTATCACAGCTTGAAATGCACATATTTACCTGTGCTAATATTAGTGGACGGCACTGTATATATATATATATAGATATAGATATATAGATATAGATAAATATATATAAAGTTGAGTGTGTGAGGCTCAGTGTGATATACTGTACTGTATATGATTAATCTGTTTGGATGTTTTTAACTGGGACAAAAACACTCAAAAAAAGTGCTTTTGTGTTTCTTTTCTTTGCCGCTGGGAGGAAAAAATGGTGAAAAAATGCCTCTTGACAACATAATGGATTTTATTTGAACACAAGCGCTAGCTGGGTAAAACCAAGCGAATACAGCACAACCTTTTCTCTTTCACTTTTTTCACTTCATCTATCACCTCTAAAATCACTGTAAAATAGTCACGTTACACAGTAACACAGTGCTCCCAGCGTTCCTGACCTTCGGGAACGTGTCCTAGAAGTCTTCTTTTAGATCGTATCAAGCACATTCGCGCCAGATCTCCGCAATGGTGTCAAAACGGTGACCTTTGAGCTAAACCTTCATCTGTGGGAAGAGGACGAAGCTTGCAGGAACCAAATCTGGTGACGAGGGTGTGTGCGGAAGTGAGATCTGGTGTGAAACTCATGTGTGAGAAGACTGTGGTGACAGGGCGCATTGTTGTCCTTCTAACTTTCTGTCAACAGCATGATGATGCTCGACTGTTGGATCGGAACCACACGGACCAGCCTTCACTTCCCCACGTGCATCAATGAGCCTCGTCCCCCACGACCCTGTCGCCGGTTCACCACTGTTTCTTCCTTGGAGCACTTTTGATAGATTCTGACCACTGCAGACCAGGAACACACACAAGAGCTCCAGTTTTGGAGATGCTCTGACCCAGACATCTAGACGCCACAATTTGTCAAACTCGATCCAAATTTAGTAAAGAACAATGAGATATGAAAACTCAGTCGATTACAGAGTTCAGGCCCAAAACTGGTGCTTTACACTTGGTGTAGTCCAAACTGCGACTTTAGCTCAGTGTTTAAGATTTTGGACTTTGGCTTGTCCTGAAAAAAGGTTTTGTACCATTCAGGCTTCTTGACCAGACAGTGTTACAGTTTCTTCAAAGACGAGCCATCAGACTTTACAGTAACACACATATAATAATGTTGTTACTGATGCAGAGATGCATCTCTGCATATCTGATGCAGAGAAGCTCGTCCATGCGTTTATGACCTCTAGAATAGACTACTGTAATGCATTACTAGGTGGATGTCCTGCATCATTAATAAACAAGCTTCAGTTAGTTCAGAATGCCGCAGCAAGAGTTCTTACTAGGTCAAGAAAATACGATCATATAACCCCAATCTTATCGTCCCTACATTGGCTTCCTATTAAGTTTCGAATAGACTACAAACTACTGCTACTCACTTATAAAGCACTAAATGGTTTGGCTCCCATGTATCTATCCAGTCTTTTAACACGCTACAATCCGTCACGCTCCCTGAGATCTCAAAACTCTGGGCTTCTAGTAGTTCCTAGAATAGCAAAGTCCACTAAAGGCGGTAGAGCATTTTCACATTTAGCTCCTAAACTCTGGAATAGTCTTCCTGACAGTGTTCGGGGTTCAGATACACTCTCCCAGTTTAAGTGCAGATTAAAAACATATCTTTTTAGCAAAGCCTACACATAACACACATCACACACATCACATCACAACCTTGTGCTCCAGAACATCTGATCACATGCACATTATCAACTTGTGCTGTTAATATCATGAACAGCAGCTACGCTAATTCCTCTCCACTGCTTCTCTTTCTCTCCCCATCCCGAGGCTTCCTGAGGTTTGGCCAGCTCCAGTCACGTCCCACCTCGTGAAGATTATGGACCTATGGATGATCATGGAGAAGTAGATGCCGAGTGTTTAAAGGCCCTGGCATGGAGAAGCTGATGCTGGATCTATGATGATCACAAATTGTTCTGTATTGTTGAAAGATTTATGACCAAACTTTTGATGTCACCCATATGAGGATGGGTTCCCCTTTGAGTCTGGTTCCTCTCAAGGTTTCTTCCTCATATCATCTAAGGGAGTTTTTCCTTGCCACTGTCGCCACGGCTGCTCATCAGGGACAAACGCACACCATTCACCTTCACTGTTGTTTTCTGTAAAGCTGCTTTGAGACAATGTCTGTTGTGAAAAGCGCTATACAAATAAACTTGACTTGACTTGACTTGACTTGACTTGTTACGCTGTTGTTTTTATTTTACTGTATTGTATCTTTTGCACAAACGTCATCTGGACGGATATATTTAAAGTTTATGTCGTTTTGTTTGTAGCTCTGTTGGGGTTCTAGTTTTAATTCTATGGCGTCTATGTTGTTTTATGTGCCACCTTCATCCTTGAGCATCGTAGCTTTGTTTTATTGTGTGTCGTATAACTTTATACGGATTCAATCACAAAAAAAAAAAATCAATAAATGTATCAAAATTAGACAGAAAAAAAAATTACTTTTAACTTATTTAAATCGAGTTTGCTAATGAAGGAATTTGCTAATGTTCTATGCAAAGCTAGGTTAACACACACACACACACACACACACACACACACATACACACACACACACACACACACACACACACACACACAGGATGCTGGAACTAACAATATCACCAAATGATGCGGTATAAAATCCTAGTGAGAAAAACACCACACCTGCCCTCTGCACCACAAGCCAAATGATCCAGGCTTCACCTTCTCCACTGCTTCCTCCTCCTCCACAACCTATAAATAAAATAGCCGTCTCGGCCTCAAACTGCCATCTGTGTGTGAGCGTCTACGTTCCGAACGGCAAGCCATCCAGACGGGAGGCTGCACAGGTTTCTGGGACGTGTGATATGGATGTGAGTTTGACGTGTCTGCTGAATCCTCCAGGACGTTCTTCAACCTTCTTGTTCCTTCATCCAGCCAGATAGAGAGAAGAAGGTTTGGATTCTGATTGGTCAGAAGGTGCTGAGGAATTTTCTATAACAGCAGCTTTGTCAGAAAATCACAGATTTATTATTATTATTATTATTATTATTATTATTATTATTATTATTATTATTATTATTTTATTATTATTAATGCACCCAATTCAAAACCCTATTGTTGCCATAGTAACAGCTCGCTACGTAATTGTTGCCATAGTAACAGTACGTTTTTTTAACCATGATGAATGAGCGACTGTTTACACGTAGCCGCTATCACGTAACCGAGAACAAGAACCGATTGCATAAGTATTTACCCCACCCCCCCCACCCCCCCCCCCACCCCATGGCTGCAGCTTTTGCAGAATAAAGATATCGTGTTTACGTCAGACGATTTGCTCGCTAATTAAGGTTTCTATTGCGACAAAACATTAGCATGGGAGTTTATTGCGCTCGTTTTCCCCATAGCACAATATTTTATTTCAATTCTATCGATTCGATCACATTCCACATCGCAGCTTTAATTAAAAAAAACAGGATTCTGAATACATTTGCAGTATTTCCATGCAGCGTCGGTGACACCTTTGAGACTTGATCCTGTTTAATATTTATTATCATGTTGAGCCACTAGACATAAAACATGCTAACTTTAGCGTGTCGCCATTACAAGAGCAATTTTCGATTTTTTTTACATCAAAAAAACACCTGTACTGCTGTTTGCACTCGTCTGTCTCGTGTCATTTGCTCCACATCTCGTTCTTTACTTCCCTTTGTACATTACTGCATAATTACTACATGATCCTTATATGGTCACCTGATCATCACTGGACTGAAGCTACATCTTCATCTTTAGAAAGAGAGCGAAGTCTGCAGGAGCTCAATCTGGTGTCTAGGGTGGGTACGGAAGCGAGATTCGATGTTGCTCGTTCTCCGACGATCATCATGCACGAGTTGCTGAAAGGTTTCAACATTATCAATGTATTGGACGTCTTTGGATGCTGTAGCATAACATTTAGCATACACTTAAACTAAGAAACTCCAACTTGTTCCAGTTCCGGCATGAGTGTTTCAGGTTGGAGTGGAAGATCTAGTGCTATGGAGATCCAACACTATTGAACTATTGCATGTGAACGCTGACTGCACCCCAGGCCTTCTCTCCTTTTTGCTTACATCAGGACCTGACTTTACTAACACCCCTGTGGATTAATTAATCTCCACAAATTCTAGTGGAACATCTTCTCAGAAGAGTGGAGGTTATTATAACAGTGACTAAGGACTGAATGTGGAATGGGATGTTCAAGAAGAAGCACATACCATACAGCACATATATACAGTATTGCTATTTGCACTTTTGGTTAGATGCCAACTGCATTTCTTTGGCACCAATAAAGTTGAATCTAATTGAATCGAATGTAATCTAATTACATCATTAATCACAGAACATCTCCCTTCAGCTCGCGCTGACGTCACGCACAAGTCGCATCGTGGTTCCAAGCACAGAAAATATCAAGATTACTTCCCCGTTCATCGTGTGCTTTTCTTATCAGCTTAGATGTTCAGGTTTTCTCCTCATTGTTCCGAGGCGTATTTCCTGTTTCTGTTCTGTCGTTGCGCATTTTTGTCAATTTCGAATTCTGCGTTCTTTCCACAATCAATTCAAAGAAGAATCTTCGATTAATAAACGTCTTTGTGCTTCTCTGCACTTTGTTTTCTTTCTTTTCTTCTCTTTTTTTTTACCCTTTCGTCAAATCAATTCCGGTCGAATATTCAGATCGGAGAATCACAGATAAAGGTCAGGGCTGAAGCTCAGACCCGAGGCTTCTTCTCGTTCTTGAGTTTAATGCTCTGAATAGCTTCAGTTTAGATCACACATGATCACTGTAGTGTATACAGGACACTATCTCGCTCTGGGTCTGCAGGAAAACTTCGATCTGCACGTGTGCTTCGTCAGGAACCTCGAGAAATGGAGGCCTTTCCTCATCTTAAGCTCTGAACACACTTTTCATATTTACAGAGTAGCTTTTCTTAGACGGCTTTTTGTTTACGCATAATTATTTTATTGATGGTTATCAACAAAGCCCATGTGCTCAGGACGCTCAACCCTCCATCAACCCCTGACCGTTTCCCAACCCTGGATTACGACCTTCTTATTTTTTCTATTAGAAATGCGGAAAGACATTAAATAAAAGCAGCTTGTGACTCTGGATGTGATGTCACACTGCAGTAGGACCAGCGCTGATGTTATTTATTATTCAAGGCAGGATTTACACTCAACTCATCTCACAGTATTAATTACATTAACAGGAAGGAAGTAAAATACCTTCACGCCTTGAGCAATAAGAAAGAAGTTATGAGATACACTAAAAGTATTTGGACGCCGGACCTCTTCAGCCATATGTGGTTCTTCACCAAATTGTCAGCACAAATTTGTACACACAATTGTGTAGGACGTCTATGGATGCAGTGGCATGAGATTTTCCTTCACTTGAACCAGGAGAATCAAACCTGTCCACAATGCCAGCGCCATGAAGATATGCTTTACATGAGTTGTTGATGTGTGAAAGATCTCCTGCTAATGAGCTCCAACCCTATTAAACTACTGGATGTAAACACTAACTGCACCCCAGGCCTCCTCACCTTCTCACCTTCAGCACTTTACTAACACCCTTGTAGCTGAATGATTTAGTGGAACAGTGGAATCTAGTGGAACATCTTCCCAGAAGATCTCCCCTCTTTCTACCAAGTCAACCTTGCTCATTTTTATCAGTTTATCAGCCCACCAACATCTTCTGACCAACTGGGAATTCAATCTAATTCAGTTTTATTTCTATAGAACTTGTAACAACGGATATTGTTCTAAAGCAGGACATAAAAAGGTTTTAAAGTTGAATGTATACGTTTATTTACTATTAGTTTCTCCCTAATGTATGAGCCAGTGGTGACTGTGGTGAAGGAGAAACTCCCTGAGACTTCATGAGGAAGGAACCTTCAGAGGAACCAGATTTAAAAGGGAACCTCATCTTCATCCTCATCACCAAATGTCTGTTCATTACAGTTCCATCATTACTGAGGTGCTTTATTGAGTGATAAGTGCTGAAATGTAGAACAGTTCCTGCACACTGTGATCCTTTCTTTCTTTCTTTCTTTCTTTCTTTCTTTCTTTCTTTCTTTCTTTCTTTCTTTCTTTCTTTCTTTCTTTCTTTCAGTGTAATGTGTTCTTTCTTACTTTTCTTTTTTTTTTTCTTTCTTTCATTGTGGTTTTCTTTCTTTTTCTTTTCTTCTCTTTCTCTCTTTCTTACTTTCTTTAAGTGTAAAGTCTATCTTTCTTTTTTTTCTTGTCATGAAAACTATTGAATCCACCTTTCTTTCTTTTTTTCTTTCTTTCTTTCTTTCTTTTTTTCTTTCTTTCTTTCTGTTGTTGACGTAAACTTTTTTTCTTACTGTATGTTGTAGATGTGTAGTTTGAAAGAGAATTGAAGAAGGGAGTGAAGTTTTTCCAGTTCACCTCATTCCAACTGAGGACTTTCAGAAATTTCAAAAAAGAGGCGGAGCTTATTGTGAATAATCAAGGACATGTGACTCTCAAACAGACCGGCCTGCTGAACTAGATGATAGGGTTTTCTCTCTTTCTCTCTCTCTCTCTCTCTCTCTCTCTCTCTCTCTCTCAGCAGGATGGATGTAGCAAACAGAAATGAAGAATTTACCCATTGTTTTGCCCAAGTGCGAGTTCTCCAAGATCAACAAGCCTACCTACACAAAACCTCCAGCAGCTGAAACTCCGTGTTGCCATGGGTACAGCGAGCCCACTGGCTGCAATGCGGCCATTTCTGAGCAGAGAATATGTGTGTCTCTGATTACTCACACGGGTCAGCAAAATGAATTAGAGAGCAGCCGGAGAGCACTGCTTTAAAAAAACCCTGCTGTAATACGAGTCAAATTACACCTGCATGCTACCTAATAATCTCTCGCATTATATATATACAATTATATTTCTGTACACGGAACACTTTTCTCCATACAGTGTGTTTCCTTCTTCCTTTCTTCTGGGTTTACTTTTTGAATTTTCTTTTCTTTTACCTTCACTTTTTAACTTCCTTTCCTACTTTCTTTCTTTCCTCACTCCATCCCCCTTCTTTCTTTCTTTCTTTCTTTCTTTCTTTCTTTCTTTCTTTCTTAACCCTGATTTCATCATTTAAGTATTCATTCATTCATTCATTCATTCTGTCATACGCGTTTTCCCCCATGCTCCTTCCTTCCTTCCTTCCTTCCTTCCTTCCTTCCTTCCTTCCTTCCTTCCTTCCTTCCTTCCTTCCTTTCTTCCTTCCTTCCTCATGAAGTCTCAGGGAGTTTTTCCTTCACTACAGTCGCTACTGGATCACTCATTAGGGATAAACTTCCTTTCTTCTTTTCATCTTTTCTTCATTTCTTCATTCATTCATTCTCTCATACCCTTGTTTACCCATCCTCTAATCCCTCCTTCCCTTCTTTCTTCCTTAATTTATTTATTAATATTTATTATTTATTAATTTTTCCATTTTCTTCTTTGCCTCCTTCATTACTGTTGATGCTATGATGCCTCAAACCCCTGTAACCATAACAGCTTCTCCATCAAGTTCTTCTTTATCTTTCTTTCTTTCTTTCTTTCTTTCTTTCTTTCTTTCTTTCTTTCTTTCTTTCTTTCTTTTTATTTTATTTTTTATTTTATTGTATTCTTTATGGTCTAGTTCTTTTTTCTAGTAATTAGAACTATAGTAAAAAAGAGAGATTAAGCTGAAATAAATATCGGGAGAACAGAGATAAAACAGAATGCATGGATCAATCATCAATAATCAAACCGAGTTTGATAAAAAAAAACACGGACTCGACTCGGCTCGGCTCCGCTCGGCTCTGCTCGTCTCGTCTCGACTCGACTCGACTCGGCTCGCTCCTGCTAAGCTCAGCTCATCTTTCTTCCCTCCTTCCTTCTTTTTCCTCTTTCTCAGTGTGTGGATACATTTCCTTTAAATGCATTGCTTTATTTTTTGTATACAAATGTATTAGCTACCATTTTTAATAAAAAAAAACAAACATAAAAAATAGACATATTGAATTTTTATCCTGTTAGAGTTATAGTTTACTGAACATCTGTGTGGAAAGACCATGTGACCAACTACTGAGGCATAAAGATAATGTTTGTGTCATTTATAATGAAACTGCTATGATGACAGATGTTTCATGAATAAATTCGTACTTTAATTATCGTAGGTGTGTTGGGTTTTGAGGATCCATGTGTGTGTGTGTGTGTGTGTGTGTGTGTGTGTGTGTGTGTGTGTGTTCAGTGTCTGCTGTGTTGATTGAGCTGCCTGTGATGCCACTTTGCTGTATTGACCTCCTCTGAATAGCTGCTTCACTGGAGTGTGGTGGTTTCGGTGGTCCAGGGCATCGTTAATGCTGTGGATTGGGATTTTTTTTTTTAACTTCAGACTAATTCCTGTGGGGTTTCCTCCATCTTCCTGGTTTTGCTTTGAACTTTGTGAGGTTTGATTCTGGTTTATTTTGAGTTTTTTTTAAACATTCAGTAATTGCCTGTAACCGTTTAACAGTGTCCCATTAAACAGTGTTTATTCCTGACATGTTTTACCTCAGGCAGGTTTTCGAGCTTTAACGATGTGTTTCTCCAGATCATTAGAAAGCCAGCCACAGTGCCTCCTCCCTGGACCAAGAGCTTCTCATTAGTGCGGCTTCTGGACATTTAATCGTCCGTTTGATATCACGCTTCACCTGCCGCTGCTGGAAATTGTTGCCGCGATCAATGACCTTGCAATGACCTTGTGTTGTTTTGGTTACAAAAGACTCATCACATGTTGATCTGATGCCTGGTTTATCTCAGGGGTTCTACCTCGGAACGTTTGTTCTCATGAATATAGATTTCCGCTGTGCTGGAAGATATTAATAATGACAGGCTAAAACCCTGTGATTTTTAGTGAGTAATATAAACTTTTTCTCAGCATTTTAATGAGGAAGTGGACGAGGACACAGTACAGTAGTGTACTGTAGTAGTAGTGTACAGTAATGAATAGTGTCATCAAAATAAAATGTATAAATTTGTAAAGAATATAAGAGCGAAGGTGGAAGCTTAGTGCTTAAGGCTTTCAATCGAATGGTCATGAGTTCGAATTCCAGCCACACCAATCTGCCACTCTAGATAAGGGCATCTACCACATGCCATAAATGTAAATCATACAACTCGAATTATTTTGCATTTCACAAACGCCCAGTCTTTACTTATTACACTTCCAATTTAATTTGGATTATTTGCAGCGAAACAGAATTTCAGTGAGTGCATAGTGTTCTTAAGCCAATCTGGCAACCCTGTCATTATCTGTCTCAACTGCTGCAAACACAATCCCACTCCCACCCATAACTATGGGGCAGCGTGAGTCCTGCCTTTTTTGGACTTCTATTACTTTGTTTTCAAAGAAACTGTTCAATGCTCTGATGCAGACCTGGTTCTCAACCCACACTGTGCTGAGTGAACTGATGCCTATTGCGTTTATATTTATCACATTTGGCAGATACCATCATCTACATAACAACTTACATTTATCTCATTTCTACACTTTAATAGGTGAAACTGATGTAGTCAGTGTTCACAATCATTCCAAAGGTGTTCAGTAGGGATGAGATCAGAGCTCTATAGCAGGCCACTCAAGATCTTTCTCTCCATTGCATGTAAAGCAGATCTTCATGGAGCTCGCTTTGTGCACAGGGGCATCACCATGCTGGAACAGGTTTGGGTTTTTCAAGTCTGAATGATTTTACCGCATCTAAAAAACATCCTATACAATTGTGTGCCTCCAGATTTGTGGAAACAGTTTGGGGAAGAACCACATATGGCAGAAAAGGTCAGGTATCCCAATACTTTTGGCAATGTAGTTTTTGTGGTTGCATAACCAGCTGAACATCACTCTGGATGAGCTCCTGTCTTCGATCCTGTAAATTTTTTTTTCCATAAGTTAGTCTTTTTTTTATCTGATTAAAGCTGAGGTTGCTACATCTCCTCTACGCTTTTTATTTACCTCCGCAAGCATTTTCACAATTTGGCACGATTGGGATTTTTTTTTTGTCACCAAGGCCGGGACTGTTTGAAATGAGATTTTGGAATGCTCTGCTGAGTGTGAAAGCTCTTTATGAAATCGTGTTTCACCTGAAGCCTGAACACGACGTTCTGCTGCGACTGCTTCATCCCAAATCTTAAAAGTTTTACAATGGAAACAAAAAAAAAGACTTTTATGGTCTGAATGGTGAAAACCTCCCAGGTATTCACTGAAAATGGATTTTTCATTATTGATTGATTTATTGCTTGATTGGTTGATTTATTGATTGATTGAGTGATTTATTGATTGAGCGATTGATTCTATAAAACATCCACATTTTTCTCTTTCATCAGACTGAAGGCTGAGATTACCCAGGCACATTACTCTCTCTCTCTTTCGTTCTTTCTTTCTGATAAAATTTTTATCTTTTGTTTTGTTTTTATTATTTTTATTCATTAGAAGGTCTATTTGTAGGTCAGAGAAGTATCACAAAAAAGAGTATAATGAAATAAATAAGAACAAAACAGAGATAGAATATGATGCATGCGCACATTGATAGATTAAAAATCAAACCAAGTTTAACAGAAAAAACACCAACTTCGGCTCAGCCCAGATCAGCCCTGCTTGGCTCAGCTTGGCTCAGCTTGCTTGGTTTGGTTTGGTTTGATTTGGTTTGGTTTGGTTTGGTTTGGTTTGACCCGGCTACGCCCTGCTTGGCCCCGCTCGGCCCCGCTCAGTTAGCTAGGCTTGGCTCATCTCAGCTCAGCTTGCAATTGCTTGACTCTGGCTTGCTTGACTCTACAGACTCAAATCACACACAGTAAATCTGAAATTTCAGGTATTTGTATGTTTTTGGTTTTTCAGGTTGGTGTGGGTTTTTCAGCTGAAGGAAACGACTTGACTCGAATGTAAACACCTGCTGCGAAATTAAGAAAAAAAAGTTCATAGCTAGCAGATGGACACTCACAGTGACCTTTGTCTTTGTCAGCTTCAGCCTTCATCATAAAAAAACCCGGACCTTTCAAGGTAAATTGGTGTGAAGTAAAATCTCCAATGTTCTCACCAGCTCATGGAGTGAGACATCAGGTCAGAAAAACTGTCAGGTTCTTTTTCTATGAAAAACAAAAAAAAAAAACTCAATCACATTTGCACATTTACTCCTTTTCCTCAACAAACAGGAGACAGACAGAGAGACACAGACAGACAGACAGACAGACAGACAGACAGACAGACAGACAGACAGACAGATAGATAGATAGATAGATAGATAGATAGATAGATAGATAGATAGATAGATAGATAGATAGATAGATAGATAGATAGATAGATAGATAGATAGATAGATAGATAGATAGGAGTCTTTATTTAAAACATACAAAAAACTCACAAATTAACAGTTATAAATAATTCAAATTGAAATTGTGTGTTAAATAAAATTTAAATTCGAATTATTTATTCATAACTGTTGATTTGGGATTTATTTTTTTAACAAGCAAAAACAAATTAAACAATTATTACATTATACGAATAAATTCTTTAAGTTCTTCACAGGCTTTTCTGATTCGCTAATTTTTTTTTTTTTTGCACCTTAAAATTTTTCTTTTTTATTAAACAATAAATAAATAAATACCTTTTTTGTTCACAGGCTTTGCTGATTTATTTACTTGTTCATTCTTGCTAAGAATGAAAATATAGAAAAAAAAAAAAAAAAGGAAATAGTGATGCTTATTCTTTGTTTTATTTTTGAAGATAATAGAACAAATAGCACACAAAAAAGAAATTAAAAAAATAAATAAATAAATAAATAAATAAATAAATAAATAAATAAATAAATAAATAAATAAATAAAGCTGTCAAATGATTTTCTACAGTCTACAGTAATAGCCACCCTGGCTTTTCATTCCCAAAGCACACACACACACACACACACACACACACACACACACACACACACACACACACACACACACACACACACACACACACTTTAGTGTGGACTATACACTCAGCTTATCCTGTTCCTGACTTCACCAAACGTGTTTTTCTTCCTCTGGTTCCTGCTCCTGGTCTTTCTGTGCTCAGTCTGGTCCAGTTTGTTCTCATCTTTCCTGCACGTTTGTTGTACATCTTTCTCTTATTTTTCTTTTTTTTCTTAAATTTAGGGTCAGCTTGCCCTTTCAGTAAAACTTATGAAGGATCTATGCAGGTTTCCTGAATTAAAGAAAGTGTTCCTGTAGAACTCATCTGGAGAAATTTCAAGAAGGTTTTTTTTCTTAGAAGCTGTGGAGATTGCTGTTGCGTTTTTTTTTCCATCTCCATGCGCCTGTTCTCTCACTGCTAAAAGGAAAAAAATATTTTTTTTTATTTATATATCTTACTCCTCAACCATTATACAGAGAAACCCATGAAAAAAAGAAAAGTTTTTCAAGCCCAAATGGGACCTAATGGGTCTAAAGCTTTCAGTGGGGGCTGATGGACGAGTGTGGAGGCTAACGTTAATGCTCTTCTCTTCTGTTTTCTGCAGAACTTGTCTTTAGCTCTTGCTAAATGTCTCACAGTGAAATCAGTGTAAATCTGATAGTTAGTGTTCCCCTTCAGGAACTCGAGCTGCATCAACAACGCTTTGGGAACACCTCTGTGCGTCCATGCTCTGAACCACGTGACGTCACCGGCAGGGTAATGTCACAACCAGGAAGCCATAAAAGCACATGCAGTAGAGACGTGACCATGACCTTGCATTTGGTCGATATCAGCTCAATCAAAGCACTTGGAAACCCAGCATCGAGATGTTGTTCTTACCTATCTAGGCATGGTGTGGAATTCGGCCATTATGCGGGCACAGTTATCACTTGTTCGAGTCGAGTCTATCCTCACGGCCGTCAAGTGAGTGATAGAAGGAGTCTTTCACTGTAAAGCATTTCCTCTCAGACCTAAGGGGCCATCATGTGCTGATCCGTACAGACAACACATCTGTGGTCTTTTGCATCAACCACCAGGGGGGTCTTCGCTCTTGCCTCCTTTACAAGCTGCTACAACAGATCCTCCTGTGGGCCCAAGGGAAGCTGCTTTCACTGAGGGCAGTATACATCCCAGGGCAGTTGAACCAGGAAACCCTTTCAAGGCAAAGGTCGTGGCCTGGGAGTGGAGGCTTCACCTGAATGTGGAAAAGCAGATATGGAGGAAGTTTTACAGAGCACAAGTAAACCTCTTTGCAACTCAAAAAAACTCACACTGTCCCCTCTGGCTTTTCCTCAGTCCTCTTGGACTGGACGCTATGGTGCAGGCATGGCCGAAGCTATGCCTGTACACTTTCCTCCTGTAGCACTGCTCCTGGGAGTTCTGGAGAAAGTTTACCAGGATGGAGCCCGCCTCCTTCTGGTAGCCCCATGCTACCCATGGTTCGTTGACCTGGTAAACCTTCTCAAACACCCTCCCTGGGTGATTCCTCTGTCTTTAGGAAGGGGGCGCTTTGCTTTACTGCCACCTGGAGCTGTGGAGGCTGGGTCCTTTGTCAGGTCCTATAGCTTTGACATTAGTGGCCACTCCTGTCCCTTCTGTCTTTCGACCTAGCTGTGCCCATCCACACTAGGCAGGGATTTGTCAGTCTGGCAGTTTTGTACTTTCGTTCCCAAAGTGTTGTTGACACAGTTCGAGTTCCTGAAAGGGAACGTCTTTAGGTTACATATGTAACTCTGGTTCCTAGAGAGAACCAGATGATGTGTCTCGGTGCTAACGCCGTCTCCAGCATGTGCTTGTAAAGCTTCCTGGTCGTGATGTGTTAGATTTATTCAATGCTAGAGACTCAAAGCACTTTTGTACGCCGCTCTGGACAAGGGCGTCTGCTAAATGCCGCAAATGTAAATGTAAATGAAGTAGACATGGAGTGGGAAAGAAAGAGAAAGAGAGTTTGAGACACAGAAAGATACAAATAGAAAGAATGTTTAAATGAGAGGCAGAGACATTCAGTCACACAGAGAGAGACTTTGAATAAAAAGAGCATCACTGGAGGATGACGAGAAATCAGGAAGACCTTGGACAAGCTTGACCCACGGAAATGTAGAAATGCATGTTGATTTTACAAACTGCAGACGCCAAGATGAAGATGCAGCTCAAAGATCGCCGTTTTGACACCGTTGCAGAGATCCGGCACGAATAGCAGAAGATGCAACACGCTTCGAAAAGAAGACTTCCAGGACACGTTCCGGAAGTACACTGGGAGCGCTGTGTTACTGTGCAATATGACTGTTTGAAAGGTAACAGTGTGTAAATGTAGATAAATAGCGTGTCTTTTTTATCTTAAATCATTTTTAGCTCCTTTCTAGTTTTACTGAGTATCAAAGATGTAAAGCAACTTTTACTCTCAACTGCATTTATGATTCAATAGACTTTTACTCCACTATATTTTAATTGACGATCACCGTTACCAATTACATTTTGCACCTCCGTTGAAGACTTTTTTATCATCGCTTGCCTCATTTTCAGTCTAAAGAAAGCTCAAATACATTCCAAACACATTTTGAGAACCTGCTTTTGTTGTAATTGAATAAAAATATTGTTTCTCTCTGAGCTGCATCACATCACAGTCAGCTTGAATATTTGGTTTTACTGGATCTAATCCATCTGATTATTTACTTTAATTGAATTTGTCAATTGAATACTAATGCTTCTTCTACTTTTTGACATGATACCGTAATTTTATTGGTTAATTAAAGATCCTTTTTTGAAAGAACGTTTCCTACTTTGTCTTTTTTTTTTGACCGATTAGCTTGATTTGCTTTGTTTCATTCTGGCGTGTTGAAGACGCTGTTGTGTTGATGGTTAATGTGGTGTTGAAGTGTACAATTGGGTTTGTATTTTAAATACAACATTACAAATCTACAGGTTTTTTTGCCTTGTTACTAACATGTGTCTTGGGGTTGAGGACGAGTGCATCTTTAAACGACGAGTCAAACACTCAAATGCTGTTCATATCAGACACTCGAAGACTTTTACTTGAGTCATATTGGAATTGATGACTTGTAATGGAGAAAATGTAGTAGTATTCTTACTCAATTATGATTTTCAGGTCCTCTTTACACCTCTGATTCTTTCCTTGTGGCACTTCCTGCGTTTGTAGCGTGGTGGTGATGGTGATGTAAGGACCTTCACACCTCCTGCAGTGTGATGAGCTTCTTCTCATGCTTGGCTTTGTCAGCTGTGTTGCTTTCAAATGATTCACTTTCTTGGCCTTTGGTCACTTCTTGGCTCTGTGTGATGTGTGTGCTGCGGTGTTCAGGTCTTTAGTGTGTCTGTGTGCTGTTTCTGACCTGGATGGAATGCGTCCCAGCTGATCTCAACTTCTTTCATCTGTTCTCCACCTGCACTGCACCCTAGACCTTCATTCTTCATCATATGGCTGTTTTTTAGGTGGTTTTATAAAGTCCAGTTCCAGGTGGGGTTTTTTTTTCTTTTTCTTTGTGCATTGTACAGGTCTGTGAGAAAGTAATTCTTTATCTTTTTGCATATTTATCACACTTGACAAACTGATAAGCCACAATAAGAGATTATATACACACACACACACACACACACACACACACACACACACACACACACACACACACACATATATACACACACACACATATATACACACACACACACACACAGCTCTAAAGCAGGAGATATTGATCTCCAACTCCATGCAAAGCAGATCTTCATAGATCTGGCTTTGTGCACAGGGGCATCATCGTGCTGGAACAGGTTTGGATCTCCTAGTTCGAGTGAAGGGAAAATTTCATGCCACAGCATCCAAAGTTGTCGGATACAATTGTAAGCCTCCAACTTTGTGGTAACAGTTTGGAGAAGAGCTACATATGGCTGAAAAAGTCAGGTGTCACAATACATTGTCCATATAGTGTGTACATGTATATACATACATCTATATATGCAAATGTATAATCTTAGAGAATCTAAGAGATGTCCTCCATGCTCACCTCTCAGTTGGAGGTCCGTATATTTGGTACCTGGGCCTTCAGCGAGGATTTACCCGACTTAATCCACCTCTTAATACCACCACTATCACATCTCAGTTATAGAAACCATCAGTACAATACAAAAACCCAAAAGGAGAGGCCGACCTTTTCTCAGCATGTCTAGCTTTTCTGGAAAAGTTCGCCTTGAAAATGCATTTTTAAGTATGTCTGAGACCAAATCAATTTCTCTTCCTCCGTCAGCCATTGTAGGCGTAAAAAAGTCTAACTCAGATGTATTAATGTGTGCAGACGTGTTTTGAAAGTCAAACTTGGCTGTAACAGTTTCCCTCTGACCAACCAATCAGAAGACGGAAAAGAGAATAAACTGTTGGGAATAAATTAATACAATTTCATGGTACAAATATTAGAATTTAGGTTGTAAATGTAGGTCAGTGCTTCTGATAGTGTTTAGTCCAGCAGAGAAGGATTTACTGACCCTGACCTCCCACCACTGTTGGTATTATACCACCACTGTATATATTATATTATATGATATGATTTGATATGATATTATATTATATTACCTTCCCGTGGGCTCACCACCTGCAGGAGGGACCGTAAGGGATGGTGCTGTGAGGATTGGGCAGCAGTCGAAGGCGGGGGCCTGCTTAGACTGCTGCCCCCACGACCCGGATTACGGATAAGCGGGAGAAAATGGATGAATGAATGAATATATTATATTATATTATATTAAACCTTTTTTTGACTTTCTAAGTTATACCATTCTTTTAATACACTTATACTTTATACTTAATTAATTAATTTACTTAATTTTTTATCCTTGTATTCTATTACTATTTTTCATGTTTACATGTTGGACAGTCGTAAAAATGTAAAATGTAAAAAAAATAAAATAATTTACATTTTGAAAATGTTAATTTAAATAATTTCAAAAATATAAAAGGTGCTAGAGAACTAGAAATTGGTTGAGATCTTCAAAACTGATCGAAATTTAAATGAGATCATTAAACAGTAAATATTACACATTGTTAACCTCGAATACTTGCAAAAACGCAGCTCTTAAATGATGATTTTAGTTATTAAGGGGAAAAAAAGATCTCCAAACCTGCCTGCCTGCCCCCCCCCCCCCCTTTTTTTTTACATCACGAATAAACCATAACAATTTTATAATTTTTTTTTAATCATGTTAACATGTTAACCTGTCTGACAAAGTGAAGCACGACAAGAAACCTCAAAACGCAGCACATCGTGCCATCAGTTAATTCATGCCATCATGCCATCAGTTACTTTCACACAGGACCAGGCAGGTATGGAGGTCAGGTATTCGAGCTTATGAACAGTGTCGTGAGATTGCGTTTAGTTTTGTCGGTTCTGGCGTCTGAGCTGGCATTCGTTCAATGCTGATTTCAGCACCTCTGGCTCTGGTGTTTTCTACGTTTCCAGAGTCGTTTTGAACCTGTTCTGTTGTTTCGGTGTCCCCGCTGTCTGCATGTTTGGACTTTGTGTTCCTGATGTCCCCATTCTCAAAGCACCGCATAGGATATACACATTATAGCTACGTCCCCGTGTTTCCACATGAAGTTCACATTTAATGTCCCTTCATGGTTGTTCAGAGACATATAAACTTGTTTCCTGAAAGACAGGACGTGTTCCCTGGCAGTGTTTTTGCAGCTGAGTGGAATCACGGTCATATTGCTGGCAAACTTCCTTAATGATCACTTTGTTGCACCTTCACTCTGTTTTCCCCGTGTTATTTTAACAAGTGTGGTGACTAGGCTTCGTTTGTTCATGAACACCGCGATTGCTTTATTTATTCAGAAGCATGTTTTCACACACAACCTGCTCTTCTACAGCCAGCAATCCCTCCTTCACTGCACACCAGCACCACTCT
>NC_139591.1:22738695-22751195 GCF_946808225.1 Silurus aristotelis
ATTTCCATCTCCATCTAACTTGCAGCACATCCTTCCCAGCTCGGATCCTCTGCCTGGCCAATCACTACAAATCCTTTTCTCCTTCCTCAGTGTCCAACTTCTCCTACAGCTCCTCATATGCCTTTTCCTTGACTTTCACCACATCCCTCTTTACCTGCTGCTGTATCTCCTTGTACTCCTTTTTTATAGGATTGGATGTAGATCTTTTAGGATTAAATTTAGATGTAATAAAATTTGGATATTGATCTCTCAGGAATAGACATAGATCTTACAGGATTAGATGTAGATCTCTCAGGAATGGATGTAACTCTTACAGGATTATATGTAGATTGTTCAGTATTAGCCATCAATCTCTCAGGATTAGATGTTGATCTTTCAGGATCAGATGTAAATCTTACAGTATTGGATGTAGATCTCCCAGGATTAGGCGTAGATATCTCAGGATTGGATGTAGATCGTTCAGGATTGGGCGTAGATATCTCAGGATTGGATGTAGATCGTTCAGGATTGGGCGTAGATATCTCAGGATTGGATGTAGATCGTTCAGGATTGGGCGTAGATATCTCAGGATTGGATGTAGATCGTTCAGGATTGGGCGTAGATATCTCAGGATTGGATGTAGATCGTTCAGGATTGGGCGTAGATATCTCAGGATTGGATGTAGATCGTTCAGGATTGGGCGTAGATATCTCAGAATCAGATGTAGATTGTTCAGTATCAGACATCAATCTCTCAGAATTAGATATTGATCTTTCAGGATTAGATGTAAATCTTATAGGATTGGATGTAGATCTCTCAGGATTGGGTGTAGATATCTCAGGGTTGGATGTAGATCTTTCAGGATTGGGCATAGATATCTCAGGATTGAATGTAGATTGTTCAGTATCAGACATCAATCTCTCAGGATTAGATGTAGATCTCTCAGGATTGGATTTAGATCTTTCAGGAAAGGATCTAGCTCTTTCAGGAATAGCTGTAGATCTCTCATGATTGGATATAGATCTTTTAGTATCAATTGTAGATCTTTCAGCATTGGACAGCTTTGTGTGCTTCTGAACATAACATTGGTTTCAGACTTGTAAGAAGTTCAACACCTGGGGCATTTAATAACATCTGGTCTCGCCAGGCATTTTTTAATAGAGGGAATCCATTCTGCATTGTGTAAACTTTGCAGATGTTTTCTCCATAACATCAGAAGATCTCCAGACATTGTTCTTTCTTCCTGGTCTTCTTTCATACAAGACATCAAGCGTACAGTGATTCCCGCAGGCCCGCAACCTCCCAACGTCCTCTCATGTAGTCTCCCTACTGAGTTCACTCCACTGACAGCAAGAAGAAAAAGCTTTTACATTCCAGGCAACCAAAGAGTTCAGTTCAAAACCACACATGACTCAGGAGCTCACATCTTCCACGCTTGGAAGTCTGGGCTTGTCTCGCTCATCCTCGCTCGTCCTTTTCAGCACTGGAGTCAATCATAATAACTCCATCACACTAAGAGAAGCATGGAGGTACAGTTTCCATCATGAAGTTGATTGTTTCCTGTTACAGCACATCCTGTAGTTTATTCTTACAATATCAACAATTCATTTATTAAAGAATTGTTCATTTGTACATTTTTTCAATTTACAGACACATTCAGCGTCCGCAAAACAACCCATTTTCATTACAAGAGTTGTAGACTTTTTCTTCTCAGCCTCATTTTTTTGTCCTTTTTTTTTTTTTTTTTTTGGGGGTTTTTTCAGAATTATTATTATTATTATTTTTTACCCTTATATTCAATTTCTTTTTTTCATGTTTAAAGGTTGGACAGTCGTAAAAAGCATTTCACTGCATCTCGTACTCTGTATGTATGTGTATGTGACAAATAAAATTTTTATTTGAAATTCAAACGCATAAACTAACCAATGCTAACATGGCTAATGTGGATGCTAACGATGTGAATGCTAACGATATTCTTTTGGCTATGAAGCCATGCCAGCTTCTATAGCCATGTTCATGAAAGCCAGGTTTAGTTATACAAATATAAAACTAAACAAGATGTTTAAGATACATTTTTTTTGATTAAGAACCTTTTTTAAAGTCTCAGAATGAAACAAGGGGCAGAAGTATTACAGTTCAACAAAATACAGGATGAGAATTTGGGGGATTTTCCTCCTGATAATAAAAATTCATGTGTTAGTTTGGAGTGTACTATCCGACATCATGTGTAAATATCTCACAGCGATTCTAACAATATTCTTATTAGCAAGCAAATGAACTAGCGGTGAGGAACCCAAAGATTTTTCTGTTCTTTTTAACCAGAGCCATTTGTTAAAACTAATCATTCCTGATGTATCTTTTTGTTGCTGTGTGAGACGTGTCATGTTGTGGAATTTTCTTTAATAGTTTAATAGAACCACGTGAACTCGCTGCTGCTATAGAAACAATAACGTATTCATAAAAAACGGCACTGCTGTCAGAGTTGTTCTTCTAGAAAATCAATTAACACCTTCTGGCAGAAGTGTGGGATAAAGATCCCATAATGTACACTAGAATAAATGTTTGTGGACACCTGAGCAGAAGATTGTTATGTGACTCTTTTTGAACATTCATTTGAGTGTTAGTTCCCATTAGTTCCCATTTGTTGTTATGATGAGCTCCACATTTTTTGAGATGTCAAGTCAAGTCGAGTTTATTTCTATTGCGCTTTTCACAACAGACATCGTCTCAAAGCAGCTTTACACAAATCAACAGTGAAGGTGAATGGTGTGTGTTTATCCCTGATGAGCAGCATGGCGACTGTGGCAAGGAAAAACTCCCTTAGATGTTATGAGGAAGAAACCTTGAGGGGAACCAGACTCAAAAGGGGAACCCATCCTCATTTGGGTGACATCAAGAGTTTGATCATAAATCTTTCAACAATACAGAACACTGGAGAGTGAGAACTAACATGAGCACTGGAGTATAAGATTATAAGTAATGTTCTTTCTGCAGTCTTATACAGTCTATATGGTCAGTAGCTCCTAGTTTTATAAGCTCAGCATTTGTGATCATCACAGATCCAGCATCAGCTTCTCCATGCCAGAGCCTTGATGTTCCACTAGATTTTGTGAAGATTTATTCAGATACAAGCTATAGTTAGAAAAGTCCCAAGGGGTTGGAGCTCTATAGAAGGAGAACTTTCACACCAACTCAGATCTTCATGGAGCTGGCTTTGTGCACAGGTGCATGCTGGGAAAGGTTTCGGGTCTTCAAGTTCAAGTAAAGGAAAAATTTCATGCCACAAAATCCAAAGACGTCCGTTGCAACTGTATGTACAACTTTTGAGGAGAAACCACATACGTCTGGAAACTTTAGGTGTCTCAGTACTTTTGTGGAAATAGTGTATTTTTCACTACAGAACTAAGTGATGGTCGATCACTCAGATTCATTAAAGTAACAATACGGTATTTGGAATGAAGCAGGATTAAAGTGAAAACCTTTCCCGTCATTTTTCTGCGAGAAATCCTAATCATTCCACATCAGTGAAAACGGATGCTTGCTGAAGGTCTGATTGACAGGCTTCGACTTTGAAAGGTTAGATGTCAAGTTGCTCATAGCGTTAATCCTCCGCAGGACTCCAGGAGGCACACGCGTGGTGTTTGGAGCTCAGCAGGAACTCGGCCGATCGCTGATACCGATCGAGTCAGCGTGGATTTCAATTTGGTTTTCTCGCTTTTGATTCGCCTCCTCTGCCATTCTCTCTTCCCCGTCACTCCATTCCTATCAAACGCATTCGGTATGGCGTGCTGAGAAGAAGAAGAAGAAGAAGAAGAAGAAGAATGAGAAGAAGAAGAGCACAGTAATGCTCGCTTGATCAATAAGTACAAGACAGAGAACGGCAGAATGCAATTACCATCTCCCTCGCTTCCTCGCCGAGCTCTGGAGGGGACGGTAAATACACTCCCACTCCCGCTGCCAAGCTGCGTCCCCCCATGGCGCTTTTGTGAAGACCAAATGGCTTCAAAATGATAAAGAAAAGTTTTTTTTATCCCTTAAAAACCGGAGCTGTTTTTGGCAAACCGTTTGCTGCTGTGATTTTGAGACTGATTGAAAGTGATTGTTCCTAATTAGCAAGAGCATCATTAACATTGTCCTGTTCGCCCTGTTTCTTCTTATTATTTTTTTGATGTTCGTAATTTGTCGAATGCTTTTATTCAAAAGAGAAGTGAAAAAGAACAACAACAAAGAATAAAGCTTTTTGAGCAGCTGGTCCGCTTCTTTGTACATCAATTATCTAGTTATCCGTATTCCACTGTTGACGATGTGAGGTTTCTTTGGTGTTGAATGCCAACCAGTCTGTAAGATCAAACAAAAACTCAAGAGCTGCTGGATGGTGACTTCAGGAAACTCCGTACCTCCTACTGTCCAGCCACTTTGCCAACAAAATGTCCTTCAGCTACAGGTCAAGAGCTTCAGTTCACAAGAAACATCGAACAAAAGTATTGCAATCCCTGACTTTTCCAGCCATACAGTATGTGGTTTTTCTACAAACTTCTAGCATAAAGATTGAGGCACACAATGGTTTAGAGACTAGAAAACCCAAACCTCTATGAAGATATGAGTGGAAGATCTCCTGCTATAGAACCCCGTCTAACCTACATCAGTACCTGTCTTTACTAACACCCTTGTGACTGAAAGAATCTCCACAGATGTCAACATGAAAAATGGGGACAAAGCTTGGAATCTGAAAGGACAATCTTATATTCGGGAAACCACAATCTTTTGCTCAAACAGTTTATGACTTTACAGAGTCTTTAACCTTAGCAGTGCTGTCATTTCATAAACTGCTGATGTCCTGAGATTCCCTCATGTGTACAGAGAGTGGTGAAAACAAAAACATCAGAGGGCAAAAACTCTTTTTGATGGGAATGTTATTAGCTGACAGAAGGGCTACTGTAACTCAAGTAACTCACTTAATGTAACTCACTTTTTACATCCATGGTGAGTAAAAAATCATCTCAGGACATTGAACCATGAGGCAGATTTATGAATGCATTCAAAATGTTCCCTTTTCAGTAGAATGGAAAATAGAACTGCATGAATGACCGAGGTGTAAACAGGACCTGAAAGTCATATTTGAGTAAAAATATACATCACTTACTGCAAAACCTACTCCATTACAAGTCACTAATTCCAATAGGACTCGAAAAAAAAGTCTTTGAGTATCTGATTTTTTCAGTATTTGAGTATTTTATGTGTGTAAAAGTATTTTATATTTCCCAAAATACAAATAAAATTTGACACTTCAACACTGCATTAACCATCAAGGAAACATAGATCGAACAAATCGGTCAACAACAAAAAAAAGTAGTAAAGCGGTCTTTAAAAAATAAATCTTCACTTAACAAATGGAATGACATGCTCGTGTTCCAAAGCAAAAAAAATCATTAGAATTTAATGGACAAATCAAATCAAAGTAAATAATTGTAGATAAAGTTAAATAAAAGTTGATTTTATATCTTAAAAAAAATCTACACAACTATTTCTGTTGTGCTAAGTGCTAAATCTGGTGCTAATTCACGGTTCGATTTGCGTTCTTCCTGTGCGAGGTTAGCGGGTGTCTATTGCTCCGATGTAACAGAGGGACATCGATTTAACATTTAATGATCGAGGGGAGCATCGTGAGTATCTGCATGTTTATAGGCAGCTCGATTGATCACATGGCGCATTAAAACGAGCCGTGTGACGACCCTGCGTGTACTTGAACAGCCACCGTTAGCATCAAGTGACAGTAGCAGAGGTCGGCGTTTCGCTCTTTACATGCATTTCAACCGCTGTGTCTTTGCCTAGTGACAGTTGCTAAGCTACAACAGTTCAGTAACCTGTTGCGGAGTGGTAATTAGAGAAGAATCAATTGCCGGCCAAAATCATTTGACTTTAGGTGCAAAGGACTCGGTTTGTTATAGACAAGTGCAATCTTTTTTTTAAAGCAATCATTTAAAGGGTTTCAGTTCAGTAGAAAAAAATGAAGGACATCTCAGTTGGGTCCTTATGAATGTTATTCTAATGCCAACTGTAAAAAAGCCAACACAGAGACACACCTTAATGTTGGGCAGACATCATTTATTTGTTCACCATTAGGCAGTAAGAGCTGACAGACCTTCAGCCACCTTTAAATCCTGGTTTGACTTTTGAGGAACCAGGTTCAACAGAAGAGACTGGACATTGGCATATTTGTACTTTTTGCCAACTTGAGTCATTCAGTTTGGTCAAGTCAGAGGTCTGATGAAAGTTTAAGTGGTAGTTTAGTGCTTAAGATGTTGGACGTCTGATTCAAAGGGTTTAAAACTCAGCAACGCTCAGCTGCCGCTACTGGACTCTTGAGTACGACCCTTAACCTGCAAATGTTCAGGTGTAGAAATGAGATCATTGTAATTTGCTCTGGACTAAGACACCTGCCAAATGCCATAAATGTAAATGTGCTAATGTTTGGCCAAACTTAATTGCTGGACGTATTGCTTGTTGAGAAGAATATTTATAATTATAACTGCTGCTATTCTGACCGCGTGTGATACCACGTCTGCGATTTCCTCGCGGACAGCGAGTTAGAACAAAGAGCAAACGTGAAATCCTTCGTGAAACCAAAACTACCACGGAGACGTTTAAAATGACATGCGTTTGACATATACAACATATGATACGTTGCGTTTTGCAATGATTCGTCGAGGTGTTTTGAGCGACACGCGCGATTTAAGAGCGGAAGAAAATCACCAGAAGTTGACGAGAGATCAGGAAAACCTTCGGTGAGGACAGGTTCCAGAAGTGGCAGGAACTCTGGGAGGGACTATTTTAAAGGTGATTGTATGTAAACATAGATAAATAAAGTACTTTCTTGTAAACAGAGCAAACCTTTCGACACCGCCTCGTATTTCTGGCATTTGGCAGAAGCCTTCATCCAGAGCAGGATTGTTTAATCTTTTTTACAAAGGGCCAGTGTGGGTTGTTTCTTTAGAATGAAAATCTCCTTGTGGTAAAAATTGGACACGCCTGATCCAGAGAGACTTAAAATGATCTCTTCTGAGCAGTTGGTAGCAGCTGCTTGTCCAACATCCAACAAGTACCAAAGGCAGTCCTGTAACCACACTCAGTCCTACTCAAGGGAATTAAGTGGAAGACTATTCCCTGATGTCTGTCCTCTGAAGTCCTTACATGTCTTGTGATGGCAGACTCTGTCCTAATATGTGCTGAGTGAAAGAGTACAATCGATCATGTGGGTTGAAGTGGACCAATCAATCTTTCTTAATCAACACCATCTTTCGAGAGGCTGCAGCTTTGGATGCACCAACAACCTCAGCATTTAATCCATTTTCCTCTGTACAAAGTAGCTATCATTTTCTAATGTATGGATATTATCCGCTCCATAATCTTCCTTTCCTTCTCTAATCAATATATATCATTATGATTTCAGTGTTTCTCTACAGTACATCATACACACTACTTGGGGTACCACCCTGAGTCGCATACTTATTTATAATTCTGCATTATTTTGCTTCATAAACAGTGTGAGTATTGTGTGTGATGAACTTCAGGAACCTGGATGATGCACTTATATGTTGGTTGCTTCATGCACTTAGCAAAGGCAGGTTGCTTTAGTAGCATAGGAGGGGCAGGAAGAGGGGTGGGGCTACCAGGTGCTAATCCTTGGACCAATAATCTGTGGAGATGATTATGCCTCTGTTTTATGGTGCTTGTGGTGATGTTGGGCATTAAAGCAGCAGTGAGATATTAATTGATACACAGATAGGAAGTAATAGTTCTTTAAAAGTTCGGATAATTACATTTTTGAAGTTGAAGTTCATTTTTTCCCTCTAGTAGAATCGTAAAATCCTTGAGGAAATATTTCTACAGTAGGTAGGAACCCTTAATGATCCAAAAAAAAAGAAAACTTTTTTTTTATTTTCAGAATTTAACTTCAGAATTTAATATTAGGCTTCTTGGAAGTTCTCCAGGTGTTTTTAAGGAGTCCTAGTCCTAGTCCTAGTCTGCAAAGATTTCTACTTGGAACCCTACCTGAAAGGAAAACACTTTGGGGTTGTACAGCAAACTCTTAATTAACTCCCCTAAAAGAACAACTCAAGACCCCTTAAAGGTAATAAAACAATTGTTATTCAAGCGTTTTATTATTTATTTATTTATTTATTTATTTATTCATTTATTTATTATGTAGGTGGAAAACACAGTCTGCTTACATATCATAGGAGGGGCAGGAAGAGGGGTGGAGCTACCAGGTGATGACTGTTGGACCATTTATTTGTGGAGATGATTATGCTTCTGTCTTATGGAACTTGTGGTCATGTTGGGCATTACAGGCAGCAGACATATTTTAATTAACAAACTCATTTTCTATGCTAAAGCTAGCAGTGTCGCTTTACATCAGTGGTTCTCAAAATGTAGAGAGCGCCCCTCTAGTGGGGAATAAAAACATGACAGGTAGGGGAAAACAGTTAGGGTACCTAACACAATTACACGTTTATTTTCTTTATTTTTAAACTTTATGCTATTTAATGTTATTGATTTAGAACATGATATTTCATTTTTTTTTTTATGTTTTTAACTTTTTAAACTTGAAAATCCACCCCCTCTGGGAAATGGCAGAAAGCTGTTTAAGAACCACTGCTTTATGTGCATTTTTTCAATCAATTTTATTTGAGTTTTACTTTGTTTGTGTCTCATTTGAGACATTTCTTCTCAAAATGTACTGTACCTTCCCACTATAACAGTAATGTACTGTGTGCATTATGTATGTAGTAATGCACTATTTTTGCCTAAGCCACTGTGCACCTTAGTGGCTGCCTCTGAGTATTTATAAGCCTAATTTGAGTTAAAAACCTATTGCATCAACCCTGGTATTAGCTGTCCACTTCTCCTCCCCCAAGCAGCAGGACTCCTGCCCTAAATCGTTGCAGTTCCTATTTTTGACCACCAGTTGAGATAATAACACTAACCTGGGTATTAAATCAGAGTAGTGAGCATCCTGACTGCTTTTTACTCGTCTACAAAGGTGAGCAAACCAACAAAACATCTGGCAAACAGCAGGATTTTCTCATAACATTGTCAAAAAAACGAAAGAACGTAACTAGGATTCGCTCATACAGACTTTATGAAATACTATTTACATTTATGACATTTAGCAGATTCAACTGAGCATACTAAGGTTAAGGGCCTTGCTCAAGGGCCCAGTGGGATTTAAGCCCTTGACCTTCTGATCCCCAATATACATTATATAATTTCATTAAGTGTCTTGGCTATCAGATCTCTGCCTTCCCTCAGAAGTCACATCCAGGTGTTTCACACCAACACTGTCTGTTGTGAGTGAAATCTAACCACCTCCACCTCCACCTGTCCCCATCTCCTGTGTTATTGTTACCTCAAAACATACCGGGAGTTAATTCTTTTGCAGCACCTCTCCCTGCAGGTTGTCTGATTCCGAAAAGAGACCTACACTGCCATAAAAAGCAAAGCGCAGTACGAATTGTTCTTCCTTTTCCTCTTAACTTCACATTGTGTCAGTTCGTGGACGCATTTCAACCATCGAATGTATGAAACGTGGTTTTAAAAATTCCTCACGTATAAACGGCTGTCGTTCGGAGGAAAAAAATCTAAAAAGAGGCTTTTCAGATGAGCTTCGCTCTTTCATTGCCTCGTCATACTACAGGTGAGCTTCCTGACAGTTTATTTTCTGGCTCAGTGGAATCTTGTGAAAGAACCGTTACTCCCATCTCAGTGTGGCTTTGGATGTGCAGGTGGGAAGCTGCAACCAACAATTAACCCAGCAAGAACTCCTCCTGCTACAGGGATTTTTAGACTCCCAATTCGTCTGGAAATCATCACCTGATTGCTACGAACGGCTCAGGGGAAAAAACAATTAAAATCACATGAGCAGATCTTAATTACAAGACTGGTCAGAGAGTACTGATTCCTCTAAACCACCACAGAGTTTCTTAATGTCCTCATCGTTTCTTTAGTAGCATTCAGAAGAACGTATACTGAACGATGTGTACATGCATGCTGTGTTATCACTGTTTCCTGTCAGGAGACATCTGCAGTAAGATTTTAAAAGGAGTCTCCAATGTCGACAATAAAACATACACTGATCAGCCATAACATTACAACCACCTGCCTAATATTGTGTTGGTCCCCTTCTGCAGCCAAAACAGTCGTGACCCTTCGAGCATCAACATCATGACCTTCTTCAGCAGTTTGAGCTACAGGAGCTCGTCTGTTGGATCGGACCACACGTACCAGCCTTCGTTTCTTACGCGCATCAATGGTCCTCGTCCCCCACGGCCCTGTCTCCGGTTCACCCCTGTTCCTTCCTTGGAGCACTTTTGATACTGACCACTGCAGATTAGGAACATCCCACAAGAACTGCAGTGTTGAAGATGCTCTGACCCAGACGTCTAGACGTCACATTTGTCAAACTCGCTCAAATCCTTAAAGCCATTTTTCTGCTTCTAACATCAACTTTGAGGACAAAATGTTCACTTGCCGCCTAATAAATAAATCCACTGACTAACAGGTGCCATGATGAAGAGATCATCAGTGTTCTTCACTTCACCGCTCAGAATGTTATAATGTCATATGGCACCGCAAGAAACATGGAGCATGGATGCTCATTCCGTTCCGTTCCAGGTAACCCTCAGCTAACATACTGTAGAAGGTTTATCCTGCCTGTTGTTGACGATAAATAAATTGAATTGGCGATGTTTTACAATTCAAACTATTTAGTCATGTGACCCAGTTGTGCCCTTGAGCATAGCGTATGAGTAAGACAATTATTTGTGAGTGTTTGGAGAAAAGGATTTAGATATCCCAATGGGTAAGATGTTTAAATAATCAGAACCAACCAGCTGCTACTGTTGGGCTTTGAACTTGTGACCCTCCAATCCAGAGCCCAATGCCACAACCACTGAGGTTCCACCTTCATTAACTGAGTTCTACTGTATAAACAATTAGAAGCTTAAGGTCAGTTAAATCTGTGTAAAAACTCTACAGTTGACTGAGTCGAAGAGAAAAAATATAGGAATGTTGCTTTAAAAAATGGAAATCGAATATAGTGTTAATATGAGCCAGGTTAAGTGCTTTAATTTCCTTGTGTGTGTGTGTGTGTGTGTGTGTGTGTGTGTGTGTGTGTGTGTGTGTGTGTGTGTGTGTGTGTGTGTGTGTGTGTGTGTGTGTGTGGTGGGGGGGTAATAAGAGTGGAAGGGGAAGCACTTTTCAGTCTCCATCTATTGTGTATGTAAATTATGCGAATCATTCCATCATTCAGAATAGTCACACATACTGGATTTCGCCTTCTGGGAATAATGTTGTATAAAACAGGGGGAAAAACAATAAAGTTCTGACACTTTGATAACACTTACATCTCAAGATCTGAAGAAAAATCTGATTTATTACCCAGATCGTATCTGTATATTGGGACACTGACGGCTAGATGTCTGGTCACATGACCACAAAGTCACCACTGGCATTTATTTAATAAAACACTTCCTGGTTTCCTCATCAGACGCTGTACAATTCCAAACATACACTATACGCCCAACTGTTTGTGGACACCTGACCAAAGGATTGCTATGTGCCTCTATTTGAACATCTCATTCCACACTAAGTTCCCATTTGCTGTTATAATAACCTCCACTCTTCTGGGAAGATGTTCCAGTAGATTTTGAGATTCTTTCAGCCACAAGGGTGATAGTAAAGTCAGATAGTGATGTAGGTGAGAAGGTGAGGAGGACTGGGATGCATCATCCATGTAAAGTAGATCTTCATGGAGCTGGCTTTGTGCACATGGGTCTCAAGGGAAGGGAATATTTATTTCCAATTAATAAATTGGAAATTTTGGTGTTCCAATTCTTTTGGTCCTGCTGTCTACAGCAATAAAGCCCAGTATCTGGAATCTTGTACAGTATATCGACCGGAGGTTTTGCTCATGCAGGGATGTTTAGCGTCTGTGCGTAAAATAAACAGATTGAACATCATAATGAGGCCTAAATCAGCGAACACGCCGCCTCCGGTGCCAAACCAGGCTGCTAGTCATGCTCTCGCATCCCGAAAATGCCCCACACTTCCTCTGACTCTGCTAAGTAGCGTAAACAAAAACAGCTAGTTATTGATATTCCTGCGTGAAGAATCAATTCGACACACAACGGATTGGAGAAGAAACCCGAGCTGAAGCCCGCATCTGGGTTGTAATTAGATTTCTCTACATTGGAGATTATAAAATGAGTTATTAACCACGTAACGAGCGAGCGCCAACGTGACGTGATTAAAGCTCGGCCCGCGTTCCCTCGAACCGCACGCTAGACGTAGACTGAATAATTAAAAACCTCCAACTCGATCAATTGGTGTATAAAAGATTGTATTCAGATCCAATCTATAGCTAATGTTCTAATGAATAATGAATCGTGCTGAAAATCTGATCTGCTTTTATCCACATGAGATTTCCATACTGGAACAATGAACTACTTCCTGTTTAACAC
>NC_139591.1:22756195-22803695 GCF_946808225.1 Silurus aristotelis
GCACTGGAGCATTGTCATGCTGGAACAGGTTCGGATCTCCAAGTAGAAAGACAATTCCATTCTACATCACCCAGAGACATCCAATACAATTGTGTGAGGAAGACTCACAAATGGCTGGAGAAGTCACACCTCGGCTGGAAAAGTCAGCTTTCCGAATATTTTTACCCAATATTGCATAGTTGCCTTTAGCATCAAACACCTCTGTGAGTTCTTGTTAACTTTAGAGCAGTTTCCTTGCCATTTTAGTGAACATCCACACATTTTTTAATCTGTCCCAGCCTGAGGATCGTCTGTCATCCATGTTCCCAGTGAACGAGTTGTTACTATAGAAACAGTCACATATAAACCCATCAGAGCTGCTGTTATAGAAAACGGATCACGCTCCGACCAATCACAATCCAGAATCCCAACGGCGCTGTGGTTTAGCTTTATTGGGACATCTAATAATTTATCTCCACACACATATACACACACACACACACACACACACACACACACACACACACACACACACACACACACACACACACACACACACACACACACACACACACACACATATCCTTCACTGGTATTCCCATCAGGATTGCTGTCAGCTTCCTCATACATCATTGTTAGTGTTCTGCACCCATGGCAGATGTTAACTCACCGCTTCGCAATTCGGCTCCTGAACACAACACGTGTCTTTAATATTCACATAGAAAAAAGAATTTCGTTATTAATTCTTTGTCATTTTACGATTTTTTTTTTTATTTACAGGAAGAAAGAAAAATCAATAGTTGTTTGTTTTTTTTTTCTCAGAAAAACTTTTCCTGCATTTTTCTGAAAAGTTCTGGTTCTTTACAGGATTTATTTATTTATTTATTTATTTATTTATTTATTTATTTATTTATTATAAAACCGAGACACGCTACAGGTGCGATGCGAAGTTGCTTTTATTTTTAAATAGATTTCTACCGTTAAAAAAAAAACAAACCTTTTAGTGATGTCGGAGTTCAAGTATCGATTTCACCGTCAGCGAACTCCTGAGAGAACTCCTGAGACAGAAAAAGTTCACATTCCGATCGAGTTTGAATTTTTATTCAGTACAAAATAAATCATAAAAAATTTAATAAATAAAGACCAGAATAAACAACGGCTTACAGTTTACAGGAGGAAGATTAAACAGCGGACTGTTTCTGTTGGTCTGGATCATTATCTCGCAAAATAAATCTGAATAAGTCTGACAAATTGTAACCCCCTGGCAGAGGCAATAAAGGTAAAATAGATCAAAATTCACAACGTCCTTCATCAGGCTCCTGGAGCACTACTTTGCAAAAAATCGACCCGAATAATCAATAAACCAACATCATATTTTACATATTGATTTCATCTGAACATCACACATCGCTCTGAATCTCAACGATGGACTTCTGCATACTGATTTTCTACAGAATTTTCTACTTTATCTAAATATTTTCTGAATATTTATAATGTTTACAGCTTTTCTCAGCTGTAATTGTAGCATTTCTTGAATCATTCTTAATAAGTGAATCTGACATTGGACATTGGATTTCTTTCTCAAAATCCTGAGTTCATCTCTCAAAATTAATTATTTGTGTGATTGAACAAATTATTGCCATCAGAAAAACAAGTCCTTTTGTCATCGTTCTCAAACAAGATCCTCAAAATGTTTGATCAGTATGACGTTGAACAATTTCAGTGTTTCCTGATTTAAACTATGGTTTGGATCACAGTGATTAAAAATACACAAGGTTGAATTTCTTCTGCATATATGCATTTCAGCAGCGCAAAAAAAACAGGATTCACACTTTTACTGTACTGTAATTGTGTCTGTTCGCTTTCTGGCTGTTCATCCATTTTTAGAAATTGTAATTCTGTGTTTTGTCGCCATTTGAAGGTTCACGAGATTCACCTTTGACCTGTTTTATTGAACTAGTTTTTGATCATTGGTTGATCTGATGCTGATTACTCGCCTTCATTAGTGACCTTCAAGATTCATCTGCACAATTCATCAATTTAACACATTTACAAATAACAAAAACCTTTAATAGACATTTTAGATGACAGATTCTGACAACTGGTTTAACAATTTTGCATTTAATGACGTATACAATGAACTGATGCTCAGATGTTTTGGGGGTTAAAACTATTTAGGTGATCAACATGAACATAAACATCTGATAATATAGGAAACAGTAGACATCGTACACAATCCATTGAAAGAATGTACAGAAGCATTCGCAATTTGATCAAAGCAAATTTTTTTATTGAAATCTTTAAGGATATTCACAAGTGATTACTTGATGTGGAGGTTGAACAAGTAGTTTTGAAAATTTAATTTCTGATCTGAGAAGCGATTCAAAGCAACTAAGAAAAACTGTAGCATTTAGTTATAACAGACAGGCAAAGCGACGGACAGACGGACGGACGGACAGACAGACAGACAGACAGACAGACAGACAGACAGACAGACAGACAGACAGACAGACAGACAGACAGACAGATAGATAGATAGATAGATAGATAGATAGATAGATAGATAGATAGATAGATAGATAGATAGATAGATAGATAGATAGAGATACACAGCAATGGAATATATGTACATGTATAATGTAAAGTAGCCAGAAAAAGTATAATAGTATCCTGATACACTACAAGGGCAAATGTTTGTGGACACCTGACCATAAAATTAGTATGTTCCTCTTTCTAAACATCTTGTTCCACATCCTATTCGATGTTTTATCCTGCGCACAATATGTGCACAGTTACACTGTATATTATATATAGTATATATTATTCTCGACTGCACCTCCTGTACATCAGTCACTCTCAGCCCTTTACAGTACAGAAGCTCATTTAACATACTGCTATTTCTTGTAAATCGGCCACGTATACACTTCTGTTTAGATGCTAACTGCATTTCAATGACATGTATTTTGCACAATGACAATAAAGTTGTATCTAATCTAATCTAATCTAGTCTAATTTAGATTATGTACCTCTAGATTTTGGGGTGTGTTAGTGGAGATTTTCCGATCATTTAGTTACAAGGGTGTGAGTAAAGTCAGGTAGTGATGAAGGTGAGAAGGTGAGGAGGTTCCTGGGGTGCAGTTGGCGTTCACATTCATCCCAAAGGTTTTCGAAAGGGTTAGAGCTCTATAGCAGTTTGGGTCATTTTGATAAAAATAATTGTTAACAAATAAATAAATACCAAAGAAGAAGAAGAAGTTGGAGTTACACATGCCCCTGAGATACCAGTGAATCTTCTAATCCTACCTGTTTAATCCTGACTCCCTACTTCAGGATGGAGTTATTTTCCATTGGAGACCACTCTACTGCTGCTATAGATGCTTCCACATTAACAGGCTAAAGATCCATGAGGTTCCAGTGAAGGGTCTTTAGTTAATATAAACTCTGCTGATATTTTTGGGTGCAGTTACTATGGACAGCTTTTGCATTCAATTCTCCATCAATGAACAGTTTATAACCTCAACAGTGATGGAACTGTAATGAATGAATGACATTCGGAGATGAGGATGAGGATGAGGATGAGGATGGGTCTGGTTCCTCTTTAGGTTTCCTCCTCATGAAATCTCAGAAGGTTTTTCTTGCCACAGTCACCAACGTTTGCTCATTACATATAAATCTAGAAGAGATAAACGTGTTTCTGAGTGTAAATGTATACAACATACTGTATATGCTGTAAATCTGCTTTGAAACTAAACACAAATAACATGGAATTGAATTGAAAGGACATGAAAGAGGCAAAAAGAAAAATTGAAAACGAAAGAGTTAATTAGTCTCACACACACACACACACACACACACACACACACACACACACACACAATCTGATCTTGGCTCTTGTTCCGTATCAGTGCGTGAGAGCATCTATTTGCATCCTCGTGCAGTCTTTCGAATTTTCAGCTCCGTGCACTGAGATTTCGTCGTTTTTCTCCCCACGTTGTCATGAGAGCAGATATATTTGGATTCTTCTTACAGATATTCATGAAGAACCGTTTCATCAGCAGAGGCTGAGCCTGATCAGATCAGAGGGTTACCCACTCTGCGTGTGCACGAAGCTCCGATTCGACTCGTTCGCTTTGTTATTTCTATAATTACGCCCCGTAAGTGTGCAACGTATCCAAGCGTGCCAGATGTGCTGTAAGAGCTCAGGATCGCGATTCAAACCGGGAACGGAATCCCGTCCTCCGTCACTTCCTCTCAGGACGCCGATGGGTTTCTCGTACACAGAATCGGGAGGATTTGTGCGTTTTTATTTCAAACTCCGGTGCTCGATTGTTTATGTTCACAGGTATCCAGAGCACATTAACATCAGGGCCTTGAAATTTCGGTCAATGTCTAGAAACACATCCTGATTCTGGTCCACTGGGGCACAGACTAAAAATACAAATTTGACCAAAAGTTTTTGACTTTCTCAGCCCTGTATGGTTCTTCAATCCGTTTTATTTCTTTACATGAGCACAAATCACAAAATCTAGTGGAACATCCTTCCCAGAAGAATGGAGGTTAATCTAACAGGAAACGAGGATGAACTGTGGAATGAGTAGCAATCTTATGCTCAGGCGTCCGCAAACGTTCGGCCATGGAATGTATTTCCTTCCCGTCCACAATAATTGGTGTTTATTCATCATTGCATGAAAAACACAGTTATTTCCTTTTACACAGAAAGTGTACAGTAATTTAAAGCCATGAGTAGATCCAGAAATAATCACCGCTCTGCTGGTTCTCCTGCTCACATTCGTCATGTTTTCGTTCGTTCGAGTCGCAGTGGCATTTTTCATTTCTTAGTCACGCAGCGCACAAAAGTCAGCGCGATAACCGCTTCGGTCCCTGAGCACTCTTTAAAAAAACATAAAATAACGGGTGAGATGTGAAACACGCTCCTGAGCGATTCGAGACTCTCCTGAAGTACGCTGAGCACGCTCTGGTCTGGTCTGAAGGGTTCTTCTGCTTTAGAGCACTGCAAATCTACCCGTGTCAGGCTGAAGACTCGGCGTCAGTCACTGATCCAGGAAGCCTCAGGAGTTTAATACACGCTGTTTTCTTCTTCTGCACAGTTCACACCTCCGATCTGTACAGTACATTTCAGATCTGACTGAAAGAAACTGATCTGCTCGTGTGAAGAGATTGAGTCCAATCTAAATGACATTCTTATCTGATTCCCATCTGAGGGGAATGCATTGCATATGGTAGATTTCACCGTGTGTGTGTGTGTGTGTGTGTGTGTGTGTGTGTGTGTGTGTGTGTGTGTGTGTGTGTGTGTGTGTGTGAGCTCATGTTACAGATTTTAATCTGTAGTAAGTCATTTTGAGGTTGAATGGGCAACAAAATGACATTCCGAGGCAGATAACAGATGCAGACCCAAAGAAAGTTTAATATTCGTGAGGAATTCAGTCAAACAACAACAACACAAATAAAACACAAAGTGTTATACAAAACACAATGGGCACACAAAGTGTCATAGTAATAATATTTTCATTAGAATTTTCCAAAATATAAAATCAGTCAATTTCATATGTGGGTGGATTTTGTGTGTATTATTATTATTATTATTATTATTATTATTATTATTATTATTATTATTATTATTATTTATTTATTTATTAAATGTTTGTGTGTGTGTGTCTGTGTGTTAAGGTCTGTTTATTTGTTTTTATTTGTTATTATTAAAATTTACTTAAATTACTATTTATTACTATTTTGTCACTTTATCTTTTATAAATTACGTATATCTATTTTTGTTTCTATTTTAGACCATATTTTAGAATAATAAAATTTTTTTAAAAGGAGGAATCACAATTTGCAATTGTTAATATATTTTTTTAATGAAAATTATTTATTTAAAATTCAAATAATGTTGATGGTCATTGTGTTTAATCAATTATTTATTTATTATTATTATTATTATTATTATTATTATTATTATTATTAATTATTATCATCAATATTTTAATAGATTTTTTTATATTATTTGAAACATTCGTTTAATTCATTCACTGTATTTATTATAGAAACGTGCGCTATATTGATTAATAGGTTCTCACATTTTTAACATCATATTCAGCAAAACATATATGTTAAAAAACATCACTTTTTTTTCCCAGGATAGAAAATAAGTAACTGTATTATATGATTCTATTATATCATAATTTATATTTGATCACAAATCATTTATTTTTATTCATAATATTTATTGTAAAATATCTATAAAAAATGTCAAAGATTTTATAACATTAATAATTTTTTAATATTTTTATGTGCTTAAAAAAGGTAGTGTATATTAAATAAGATAAATAATTCTAAACTATTTAAGGACGCAGTAATTGATATTTGTAAAGGTAGTACACACCATGTTTGATACTGAACACACACACACACACACACACACACACACACACACACACACACACACACACACACACACACACACACACACACACACACATTTGATCATATTACATGCCTCATGCACATACAGATGTGGCTATTACAAAGTCTTCAAAGGTTTCAGTTAGTTTAATATACATAAACATCTAATTTAGGATCCAGATCTGTGAAAACCTTCATGACAGAATCCTGACCAACTGTGTCTACACCAGTAACACACATCACCAGCTTCATGATGCTTCTGTTCCTAAGAGACTGCGTGCTCGGCCTTCAGGGAGCCAAAACTTTCGCACGGCCAGTCGAGCCCGATGCAGGATCGTTTCAGCTCTCTATAAATCCCAGAGGCAGCTGAAAAAAGTTGTTTACTGTGGTATTCGTACATGCTCAGACATAAATCTTTGCAGTTGTCCGGATTTTCTTTTTTTGGAGCAATTAAACATAATATCTACTTACAAACAAACCATTCTGTCGTTTTCAAACAAGTGCCTTTTTATTGTGTTTTGTTTTTCTTTAATTAACTGGGAACAAATCGAATGACTTCTTTCCAAACGACAAAAAATCCCAATTAAGTGTGGTTGAGATTTATGGAAGCGATGCACTGAATGTTCAGCATCGGCGTGTGTGTTACATGAAGTGTGCACGGGCGGGGCGGGGGCGGGGGTTGGGGGGGGGGGTGAGTGGTGTAGGGGGGCGCTGACTTACGGTCACTGAGAACTTACTAATCAATCTTTTAATAACTTTGAGTGCAAACATAAACTAAACTGTACATCTGAGCATCTTCCACATTGAGTCTCTATTCGATGTTATAACACCCTCCACTGTTTTGGGAAGATGTTGTGGAGATTCGTGGAGAGTCATTCAGCTACAAGGTGTTGGTAAAGTCAGGTAGTGATGTAGGTGAGAAGCTGAGGAGACCTGGGGTGCAGGCAGCGTTCACATCCATTAGTTCAATAGGGTTGGAGCTCTATAGCAGGAGATCTTCCACGCATTTCCAACCCGTGTAAAAGCAGATCTTCATGGAGCTCGGCTTTGTGCACAGGGGTATTGTCCTGCTGGAACAGGTTTGGATCTCCTAGTTCAAGTGTAGGGAAATTTTCAGGCTACAGCATCCAAAAGCTTAGTGTCCTTATACCTTTGGATAAAATCAGTAAATAAAAAAATGTCTATGCTGCCTTCCCACTTTTTCTTCCACCTCACCCGGCAGAGATCCTACAAGAAGGTCGCCATCCCATCAGACTCCTAGTTTACTCATACGATATTCAATGCTGGTTAGCAGTGGGCGTGTTTGTGGGCGGAGGCAGAACTTTTTTAAGGCGAAACGCATGTTTTTCATCCTCAACCCATTACACCGAATGGACTGTTATACTGTTACACCGAGCTGCTGTTATAGATTTTCAGTGCTGGATCACGGAGCTCGCCATTATCTCCCCCTCCGTCTTCCCGAGCACCCGTGTGAGTGACTGAAGCTCCGCCCACACCATTTACTGTAGGAGTGTGTTCCATTAAAAACTCTGCGGATGGACGTCGGAGTGCAATTTTTACACATCATCAATCCACAACGTTTCTGCAAAGAGAAAATGTCTGCTGTGCCGTGCATCGTGTAGTGTCACAGCCTGGAACTGAAATCGATTCATTTGGGAGGATATCACGTAAATCATTTATAAATAAATCATGCATCATGTACCACTACAAAAAATGGTGGAATTGGCAGAGACACAGGAAAAATTGGCAAATACAAATTTTAAAGCCATTTACACGTTGCAGAAGTATTTACCCCTGTTGCACCGAACAAATGAGAGGAGGCCATAAACTATATATCAATGACCAGGTAAAAAATTTGTTATTTTCCCCCGGGGATTTATGGTAAAGTTTCGAGTTTCCTGGAAGGCACATTGGAAACTTAGCCAGTATATTCAGAAATATGCAGTATATATTTATAGTTTTCGAGGCTAGTTTCGTAACATGCCAACAGAGGGCAGCACAAGGCTGTACGCACAGTCACAGGGAGCACCGACCTTCATAAGTCACTGTGTACATTAGGAGCTGTGTGACCGCTGCTATTCTGAGCGCGTGCATTACCTAAACTGGATGCTCCACAATGACGATGCACCCTGTCACCAAGCTCTCACGTGAGTTTCTCGCCAGAAACCACAAGATTTCACTTTCGCACCCACCCTACTAGCCAGGTTTGGCTCCTGCGGACTTTGCAATCTTCCCGAAGATGAAGATCCGGCTCGTGTTTTGAAAATAAAGACTTCCAAAAATAAGACTTCCAGGACACATTCCAGAAGTGGCAGGAACACCGGGAACGCTGTATTATGATACTAAATATACAGATCTACATTATACACCTACGAATGTTCTTATTGTATTAAATATTAAACTCAAGAGAAGGGGGGCGGGGGGGTAGATCAGGGATCGTTCATGTTTTAGATGGAATTGAAGAAAAGGGTCAGTCGCAGGTGCTGCAAAGGTCAATTAGGGGTGCACTTAATTTGAATAAATATGGCCTTTTTTAATTATTCCAAAAACATTCCATCACCCTGTGGAATAAAAAGCCCTGGCTTGTTGCTGGTGTTTTTGCATAATAGAAGAAGACATGAAGGAAATAGAGTCTCTCGAGCGAGAAGAGAAAAAGCTATTAGGGAATATTTGACTGGTTAAAAAGAGGGGAAGTGAGGGAGCTGTCTGGCTTTGGCGAGCGCAGAGAGGCACTTTGCGTCCTGATAATCGCTCCGTTGCCTGCGGAGCTTTTGTAGCGAGGCAGCTTGGCAGTTGTTTCGGTGAGTGTGATAACACACAAAGCACCAATAGCCATCATCAAACGACCGCGACGTCCGTTCGAGCCTACTCAGCTCAAAACAGCGTCACGACGAGGGTAAAATCAGTGTCTTTTGGTGTTAAGTATAAGTATAGAGTTGTCTCTTATCGCTCGAATTGTTGTATTGTGTTCAGATGGGCAGGAATGTGGGAGGATAAATAAACTGTTGATTTAATTAAACAGCAGCTCTGACAGTAAGAAGGATCGTGTGTAATTTTTACTGTTATTATTTTCTTTTAGGGTTGTGCATCTCCATAACTGAGGCTAATGTGATTCACATCTCATTGCACATGCATCCTCTGCAATTAAATGCGGTACAGATAGATGCCTTCATTTCTTTGGTTCATACAGACAGCAAATCAATTGACTTAAGTGCCTTTTGACTTAACACTTTTACACGCTTTGTAGTGCAAAAAAGGAAAAAATGATCAAATAAATCCAGATGTTCTTTTCCTGTTGTGTCTGCAGAAAGATGCAGCTCTACCTCTGCCATGTTAATCTGTATTCTGTGTGGACACGCCTCGGTCTCCGTAGCAGCAGCGGTGCTGAGAGAACGCGCTCGAGAAACAGTTTAAGTCAAGTCAAGTCAAGTTTATTTCTATTGCGCTTTTCACAACAGACATTGTCTCAAAGCAGCTTTACAGAAATCAACAGTGAAGGTGAATGATGTGTGTTTATCCCTGATGAGCAGCCGTGGTGACTGTGGCAAGGAAAAACTTCCTTAGATGTTATGAGGAAGAAACCTTGAGAGGAACCAGACTCAAAAGGGGAACCCATCCTCATATGGGTGACATCAAGAGTGTGATTATAGTCTTTCAACAATACAGAACACTGGAGAGTGAGAACTAACATGAGCACTGGAGTGTGTGATTATAAGTGATGTTCTTTCTACAGTCTTATACAGTCTTTATGGTTATAAAACTAGGAGCTACTGAGCAACTCATAAAATAGCTCAACATCTGTAATCATCACAGATCCAACACCAGCTTCTCCATGCCAGAGCCTCTAAACACTCCAGGAGGTCCAGTGTCCAAACTCCACACATGTAGTGGAATCCAATTGGCACTGGTACGTCCCTAGTGAGGAAACATCAATCTACATATTCTATATTGGTCAAAAATTATTGGTCACTTTATAAATAATAACATTATAGAAAAATAAAAATAACTTTATTTACCGATGCAAATATGTTAAAAACGGTTCATCAGTATACAAATGCCAACTTTATTCCGACTCGCACTTTTTAAAAATCGATGCGAATCAGTGAATCTGACCATCCGTACGCTCCATGCAGGAAGGAAACCTGGAGAACACTGGAGGAAACCCAGGTGGACACAAGGAGAACATTTTAAACTTTGCATCAAATCAGTATCAATACAGTAACATCCCTAATGTATAAAGTAACAGCACATCCACAAAATTGGATTTTACTATAAATAAAGACGTTTAGGGAACATGTATGTTTTCATGTATGAGTCTCCAGTGTCAGCGCTCCATCACAGTCAAATTTAAAGCTGGTTTTCCATGCGAACACTGTATTAGCAAACACCTTAGCGAGCGCACGGAATACAATCGCACACGGAGATCGACCAGAGATCGTAGGAACTACACATTACAAACAAAAGTATTGATACCCCTGACTTTTCCAGCCATATGTGGTTCTTCCTCAAACTGTTAAAACGATTGTATCGGACGTCCTCGGATGCCGTAACATGAAATTCACTTCACTTGAACTAAAAAAGACCTTTTCCAGCATGTACATTTAATCATGTTATTTAATATAACAGCAAATGGAGACTAAATGTGGAATGGACTGTTCAAAAGTCCCACTACATTTTCATTAACATTAACAAAGTCAATGAGAAAAAAATGCAGATTTAAAACCTACATTTAGAAAATAGATGTTAATTGCGATCGATTGGATGGTTAGAAGGACATTCTGACATCATAACCGTGAAAGATATTTGCTCGCATCTCCACCGGGAGAGAATTTTAACAAAAAAAAAAAACTAATGGCTTTATTATTTCTATCATACAATTTTGCTGAAATGAGTCCTGGTCCTCGGTGTAATCACACTGAGTGATGTGCACCGAATCCACACGAGCGTGTTTTACTCTATATGATGATTCAGACTCATTTCTGCTTGGGTTTTTATTTTATTTTTTTGGACGTGCGCCGACACACGAAACAAATCGTCCACTTTCCCCTGATCTCGTTCTGGCATGGACGGCGCCGTACGTAGCAAAGCGAAGCGGCTATTAGCTTGATTTAATGCCTCTATAGACACAATCGTTTGATTTATTGTTCAAACTCAACCAAACGCTTTTAATGAAACACAATAAAAATGGAATTTGGGTTATAATTTCATTTTCGTGCCGTTCGTGATCGTTCATTTCGGAGAGTATAAAAGTGCTTTTTATATCACTTGGCAACCCCCCATTAGGTTTATATACATATTATGTCTTTATGTATTTAATTATGTTTATCTTTTAATTCATTGATTGCATTTAAATAAAAGATAAACTGGAGACGGTAATAAATGATGCTAGGTTTCGAAAAAAAAATATTTCAAAATGTTCACACTCGAAAAGAAAAGTTTAATGGCACTTTCACTGAAAGAGACAAAGAGAAAAGCACTGCAGTGGTGTTGGAGGAATCTAGTGTAAGGACAACTTACACCTCCTTAAACCTCCTCCGAGGTTTATTTAGTGTTTTAGAATCAAAAGTTTGCTCCGCTTCATTTGCTCCGTTATTTTACACTGTGTATTACAACATACGGTTGTATATAATAGTTGCTGTTCTAATAACCTTCACTCTTCTGGGACGATGTTCTGCTGGATTTTGGAGTGCGCTTGTGGAAATTTGTGATCATTCAGACTAGAGGTCGACTGTTTTATCAGTTCATCTATTTTTCTGACTTCCGGTCTGCTGTCATTACGAGAGCGCCCTCTAGAGGTGAATCACTAACAACGTGCTATTTGTTTTTACACGAGAGATTGCGCGCTGCACGGAGAGCGCTATATAATATTTATTTATACATTTTATCATTTTTTATGATATCCTTTAGTCATTAATCATATAATTATACTTATTTCATTTCCGTTCTCAAATTTTAATGATTCAGTACTGATTTTTGTGTTTTTTTTATTTGTAATATTAAAGTTCAGAACTTTTACACGTGTTTTTTTTTTTTTTATTATCTAGGATCCATTAAAAAAAACTATTGGTTGTTATAAAACTATTATATCATCAGTAAAATCATATTATAATATCAGTAAAACTTGAAGTCAGACACAAGGGTATTAAAAGTAAAGTCAGGTACTGATGTAGGTGAGAAGGTGAGGAGGCCTGAGGTGCAGTCAGTGTTCACATTCATCCCAAAGGTGTTCAGTAGGAGTGGAGCTCTATAGCAGGAGATCTTCCACCCAACCCATGTACAGCAGATCTTCATGAGCTGGCTTTGTGCACAAGGGCATCCTCATGCTGAAAACAAAAGTAAAAAAGTAAAAGCATTTTTGCATTAGTGTTAAAAGTGAAAAAATAAAAAATCACTTTGCTTTTCTTTTCATTCCAGTTCCACTCGAGGACGATGCACTGACCTTTACATTTATCACCTGATGAGTGTGAAAATTATATTGTAAATTTCCAACAGCGTTAATGAGAATAATCCAAACCAGTCTCTTCTTCTCTCTCTCTCTCTCTCTCTCTCTCCCTATTTCACTCTCTATAATATTGGCAGATAAACTCATTTTAGGTCACGTCCTGATTCTTTTGGTTGTTTTTCAGAATTCAGCTCCCGCTAGTTCTGCCAGGTTTTTTAGCAATTCATTGCATGCTTTATATCACTTTTACTCCACTGAAGATTTTGTCTATTTTTTTTACATCTCTGGTTTTAGACATTGTGATATTTATACTCTTTACACAGCATTGTGTCTTAATTATAAGATAAGACCATCACCTGGGTTTCTTGTTCATGATTCATAATTCATGAAGGATGTAGGTCAAAAGGTTTGCTCTCAGGAATGAATGCGGTGATATTATCTGTAGATGTATGCTATTATCCCTGATCTCATTGAGCTTCCCCTTGAGTTGAATGCGTACTGAATGCCAAGACCAAAATAAATTATGTGATTTAAAGCTTGCGTATTCTCCATGTGTGGTATCGGGCGTAGTGTACACGTGCTCCGGTACTGCAGGTGGTGCTGTTGTGTTCAAGAAACTGAAAACAAGATAAAAACAAGATAAGATAAAATTATGAACACAAACGGCTCAGTAATCACAACAAAACTGGTCTAATAGTTCAGACTTGTTCGCTTCCACAGTGCATTCTTTCACTGCATGATACGGTCTAATAAAATGCATTTAGTACGATCACAAAATTCAAGATATGGAGGCAGAAAATTCGTACATTTATATAAGTTTATATAGTTAATCATGTCACTTTTTTTTTTCTCTAAAAATCAATTTTTAAAATATTTTTTACAATTTATAATATACTATATTATATTTATATTGCATGATTATTATTATTATTATTATTATTATTATTATTATTATTATTATTATTATTAATATAAAATACTGTTTTAATTTGCGTGGGAACAGCCAAAATGTCTTAAAATGTAAGAATTTGACTCCAAAGATGATGCATATGCTTAGAAAAAATGTCTTTATAAAGGTAGAAAAAAATATTTAAACTTTAAAGATAATTAACCTGTCCCTGCTGTAAACTGGCCACCACACAGAATATGAAGAATATCAAAACGTTTAAGAATCAGCTGTCCACAGTACTCCTCAAGGTGCCAGCACAATAACACACTCAGCAAAATGTTGTTAAATTACCGTCATCGATAAAATCCCAAAAATTATAGAGATACCTTTTATTTGTCACTATAGCACACCCCTAGTGGCTGCAAAAGCTCACAAGTCTGTAGCGCTGCAAGCCGGCATGCTCTTCGTGGTACTGTAGCTAGCGATCAGTAAACTAAGCAAGAGGCAATAATTGTCTACTTCTGTATGGAATTGGAACTGGGTGTTACTATGGTTACAGGTGTTTATAAACAGCGTATTCATTGTGAGCCCTAATTCAACCGACCACAAAATACCTGGCTGGTTAACACTCCGACATTCAACTACCAGGCAGTCACGATCCAGTCACGATCCACTTTCTAATTCTTGTGTTTTTTTCTCCACTTTTGGATGTAAGTGAACACTGACGAATCCGTTTTGTTCTTTTTCAAACATTTATTACAAAAAAAAGGAAATATGTTGCACGGTCAAAAAACTGTGTCGCTACGATTTTAATGTCTTCAAAGTCCCACGTGATTACGTTTAACAAAACAATACAATATTTAATTGGAGCTTCATTTTCCATAACAAAATAATACTAGGCATTCAATTCACTTACTTATAAACCATAGATAATAAAATGAATTTCTCTGTTTGGCTCTTACATGTTGTGAAAACCACACCATCTTGGATAAGTGTCGTGTCTCACTGTGGGTCTCCAGACTCACCCGTCTGACAGCCTTTCAAAGTTTCAAAGTTTCTTTATTTTGTATATTGCTTTTATTAATAAATTCAAGCCATACCCTTTAATCTTGTGGTAGCGTCTGGTACTCTTTCAAGGTTTATCTTTGCCAGGGTTTGTCATTACCTCTGGCAGCTGAGGTGCAGTATTAGCAATTTAAAATTTTTCTAATATAGGCTAAAATTATTATTTTTTTCTCCACAGGTCTGTGGGTGTGTGCCAAGAGATTAGCTTGCCTCCTCTCTCTCCTTGCCTCGTTCCTCCTGCTTCTCTGCTCTGGGGAGAAAACCTGTCCCTACAGCTGCCGTTGTGAGGGGAAAATCGTCCATTGTGACTCAGCATCTTTCATCGATGTGCCAGAGAACATTTCAGTAACTTGCCAGGGTTTGTCTCTGCGAAACAATGACTTGCACACAATGCTCCCGTACCAGTTTGCCCATTTGAACCAGCTCCTCTGGTTGTACCTGGACCACAATCAGATCTCGTTCGTGGACAGCCGTGCTTTCCAAGGTGTACGACGGCTAAAGGAATTGGTCTTAAGCACGAACAGGATCTCACAACTGCACAATGCTACGTTCCATGGTGTGCCAAACCTTCGCAGCCTGGACCTGTCCTATAACAAACTCCAGGAATTGCAGCCAGGTCAGTTTCACGGTTTACGAAAGCTACAAAATCTGCATCTACGCTCCAACGGGTTAACGACAATCCCTGTGCGGGCTTTTATAGAGTGCAGAAGCTTGGAGTTTCTGGATCTGGGGTACAATCGACTTCGCGTCCTCACTCGTACCACGTTCCTGGGTTTGTCTCGGCTGATGGAACTGCACCTGGAGCACAACCAGTTCTCTCGGATCAATTTTTTTCTTTTTCCACGCCTTTCAAACCTCCGAGGGTTGTACCTCCAGTGGAATCGTATCCGAGCAGTGAACCAAGGCCTCCCCTGGATGTGGTATACCCTACAGAAGCTGGACCTGTCTGGCAATGAGATCCAGAGTCTGGACCCTGTGGTTTTTCAATGCCTACCAAATCTTCAGGTTCTTAACTTGGAGTCTAACAAGCTGGCTAATGTGTCTCATGAGACGGTGGCGTCCTGGATTTCTCTCTCAACAATCAGCCTCGCAGGGAATGTCTGGGATTGTGGGCCGGGCATTTGTCCTCTCGTCGCCTGGTTAAAGAATTTTCATGGAACTAAAGACACAAGTATCATTTGCAGCAGTCCGAAACATCTTCAAGGGGAAAAGGTTATGGAGGCTACAAAAAATTATATTGATTGTGATGATTTTGAGCTCATCCCCCAAACACCATTTCCTCACCACAACTGGGAGTCAAGTATGGAAACCTCCCCTGAGCCGATCCTGCCTATGACAACTCCTGAACTACCCCTGCCTCCATCCACCTCTGAACCACCCATCCCACCAATGTTGGCTCGACCTCTCCCTTATCCTACAATCCCTGAAACTAACCCCAGAGACACCCGTCTGAATACACCACGACCCTCGAACAGCCTGCTGGTGACACCCTCTCCGGAACAAGAAGACTTATCCTTCCATAAGATTGTGGTTGGTGGTGTGGCACTTTTCTTCACAACATCACTTATCCTGACGGTGATATACGTCTCCTGCAGACGATATCCAGGAGCCACGAGGCTGTTGCAGCAGCGCTCAGTGGTTGGACGGAAGCGACGGAAAAAGAGTCCTGAGCCAGAACAGAACCTGAGCTCCCAACTGCAGGAATATTACATGAGCTACAACCCTGCTGCCACACCGGAAGCCATGGATGTACTGGCCAATGGGACTGGTACTTGCACATGTACCATATCCGGCTCCAGGGAATGTGAGGTATGACACTGTCAAGGGCAACCTAAAAACAAATCAAATCAAAGCAAATGAAACGGCTCTGGACAGCAGAGGTAAACTTCTTTATTGTGTCCGCCGTTCCTACTCACGGAAGCATCTGGATAAGCACCCTTGACTCCTTTTAGTCATATTTATTCCCTTTATTCCCTTTTGCACCTTTAAAGCCGGCTTTACCCTGTACGATCTCCAGCTTGATTTTACTTTCGCAGGCAAAAAATAGCTCATCCTGGATCCTGGAGGAATTTTCGGGGGTTAAGTTGAGATTTCTGGTCTTAGATTGTAAAGGCCGATTTTTACCTTGTGGCTGATAGACTGATGATCTGACAGCTTCAGAATTCTTTAAGTAAAATTTCTGAGCATGCATTAGAGCGGTTAATATCGATAAAATAACTCAAAATCTATTTTATTTCTAATTTTTCCAAACCGTCTCTAAGCTTCTGATGTAATATAAAAAAATTTTATTTATTTATTTTAATTTTTTTTTTACATAAAAATGCAAATTAATTTAAAATGACCATGTTATAGAATTTTTTTAGGTGGGGATTTTGACTTTTGGAAATTGGGCACACTGGGAAATTGTTACCTACTTAATACCGTAGGTCCACCATCAGCGGATCTTTATGATGTATGTCGACACGGAGAACTCATTGTAAACTGAACGTATTGTAAATGACGTCATCATACAGAAGTACTTATCTTCCAAGAGCGTTGAAAATGCACAGAGTAAACCCGGCTCGCGTTCACCAATCGTACAATGTAGCATTTTCCAATTACTGATAATTAGGAGTCAAAGGTTACTTAACCCGAACCGATCCGATCGCAGCAAAGCTTCACTCACTGTTTTTTTTGCACTTCATTATTTTCTTCTGTTTGCTCTGCCGCAACATTTCCGATCGGCTACGCAGGATTTATTTCAGAAAAAAAAACAGAGCTATGAAATCCAGAGGCGCTACAGTGTGAAAAAATTTTTTAGCACCGGCAGTAACGAGCCCCGTATTAAATACGGTCAAATTAAAGCTTTCCATCTGCATTTCACGGAAGACTTGACGGTCACGCGTCTCGATGTTGAACTGATTTTTGCTTGTTGAATTACTATGAAACAGATGTGGAATGATTCATTTTCAGCAAAAGGCCCAGAAGGCTCTCAAGATATAGATATAGATCTGCAAGGCCTGTTAGCGAGAACGGAAAATGCTTTTCTCCTGCCTAACTCTGATTAGTTGTATTTAAAGGACAAGATGGACTTTTTGACGCTTTTTAAATTCATTTTTACGTCGTGATCCATTTTTAGTGGAATCGTAAATGGAGAGATTAAAGGGCATGTAATGTGGCTTTGTTGAAGAGAGTGTCTGGTTTTAGGGGTCCAAAGACATAATGGTAGTAATCGACCAGTTAAAGGCACATGAATCTAAAGGGGAAATATTTATCAGGATTTAAAAATGTTTTGCATCAAACCTTTCGCTTTATTAAATGTTAACAAAAGGATCAGATTTTCCAATTCTGTTTTGACAAAAGTATGTGGACACTTTTTTGTGCTTTTGATTCCACATTTAGTCCCAATTTGCTGTTATAATAATCTCCAATCTTCTGGGAAGGTGTTCAGCCACAAGGATGTTAGTAAAGTCAGGGGGTGGAGGGAGGGGGTGGGGGGGGGGTGGAGGGTGATGCTGTGGGCTGCACAGTCAGGGTTCACATTCATCCCAAAGGTGTTCAATAGGGTTAGAGCTTCATAGCAGGAGATCTTCCACTCCAACTTATTGAAAACAGATCTTCATGGAGCTATGCTTTGTGCCCAGGGACAATGGAACAGGTTTGGGTCTCCTAGTTTAAGTAAAGGAAAATGTAATAGTAGTGCATCCATATTGTGTATGTGTGTTGAATGATGTTGATGGAGATCATTCTGATTGTTGGGATAAGTCATCTCAACACCACACTGGACTCGAGGCTGAGGCTGGGTCACAGCAGGAGAGCTGTCAATCAACATGAATTCTGCTCAATTATAATATTAAGCCACACCCCTCCACCAGTTCAAGTACTGCTTAAAGTGAATCAAGGTGATGTTCAAGATATTAATGTACCATATAAACTTACACAGGCTCAAAAGCAGGAGTGTGAATAAACATGATAAGTGATCGAGAGAGAGGCGATGAGAAGAGACGGACTCTGAGCTAAAAGTAAAAATCACTATAATCAATTCTTTTTTTTTTTCACAACTAATCATAAACCATGACTAACCATAAAACTACACAAAATCTCACAACATGGCTCATCGTCCTGCTGCCAAAAAGCAAGTCTGTTTACGCCAACTATCTCAGAAATTACTACATCCCTAATAATAACAATAATAATGAAAAATGTAATGCACATGTAGATTTGCATTTTGATCTCTGAAAACTCATTCGAACTCTGATTTCTTTCAGCGTGGAGATTTGAGACCTGTTTTTATTTGCGCCGGAGAACAGCTTGCGCATTTTTAGGCATGAAATGTTTGTATTAAAGCACATGAACGCCAGGGGAAACAAAAACAGTGAAATAAAAGCAGATAAATGCAGTAGATGTCCGGTTTGGGTAATGAGGATGACCGGGTCACATTAATGGCCTAATGGATGAATAATTGATGCTTTCATCTGTTTTATGATTTGGAAAATAAATAAATAAAACAGAAGCAGATTTCTACTGCATGTTCCATTTTCTAACCCAAGTTTATGAAAAAAATTATATCTAATATAAATACATATTAATTCCTAGCAATGCCGCCAAATTATAGTCCTCCATGCTGCGTGACTAATGCCTTTGGATAGCTTTGTCACCTTATGTATCTAATCCAGCAAAATCGACCATGTGCTTACAGGCAATATATCGCTTCAGATATAATTACTTCAACCATATGGACATACATATTTAAATAAAAACGCCAGGACCGGATGGCTGATGAGGCAGAGCCTGTAATACCTTCTGTAAATTAAATAAAAGCTGTATAGGAGAGAAATCCTATTACCTGAGGAAATGTGACGAGCAGCCTTATATATATATATATATATATATATATATATATATATATATATATATATATATATATATATATATATATATATATATATATATATATATGATGATGAATTTCATGAAATTACACCGTGTTGCTTTATTTTTTCGGAGCTAAAGGAGTTTTTAATAATAGACGAACAAGCGTCTGTTATGGTTAGGATGATGAAAGCGGCCTGTAGCCGGACCTGGGTCTGGGTTTTTCATTTCAACTTTGCCGGTGGCAGGAGTCCCTGTGGAGGCTGGTCACACACACAGAGAGAGAGCAGGGATGGATCACGTTGCACTGTGGTGGAAACACACCTAGCCATGGTATGGTACTAATAAAGCCTTGATGTTGAATAAATTTGGTGCAGGATGTGAGCAACTGTATGTACATATTAACATTTATAACATTAGAACATTATAAGCTGTGACGTGAACAACACTGATTATCTCTTTATCATGGCACCTGTATGTGAGTTATTAGGCAGCAAGTGAACATTATATCCTCAAGCAGGAAGAATGGGCGAGCATAAGGATTTGTTTGAGTTTGACCAATTGTAATGTCTAGACGTCTGGGTCAGAGCACCTCATAAACTGCAGCTCTTGTGGGCTGTTCCCAGTCAGAATCTATCAAAAGAGCTCCAAGGAAGGAACAGTGGTGAACCGGTGACAGGAACGTGGGGAATGAGGCTCACTGATGCACGTGGGGAGTGAAGGCTTGTCCGTGTGGTCCGATCCAACAGACGAGCTCCTGTAGCTCAAACTGCTAAAGAAGGTCATGATGTTGATGATTGACAGGTCACGACTGTTTTAACAGCAAAAGGAGACCAACACAATATTAGGCAGGTGGTCATAATGTTAAGCCTTTATATATATATATATATATACGAGAATGATGTGAGTCTGTGCTGTGTCTCGAGTAATAATGAAAGTGTTTTGAGTGAACTCCCGTTGCTGTTTTTCATTCTTTCCTTCTGTTTGAAGGTTTTCTTCTCCAGATCATCTCCAAATTTCTCTTGTGCCTCGAAACATTCATGAATCAGGAAATGTATGAACCTGGAACTTAATGCTATTATGTTTATATAAGTAGCACATTCATTTAAAACACTGATTTTAACTACACACAAACCAGCTGTGGGTCAGAATGCAGGGTTAGTTATGATACAGAGCAGAAATGGCTACAGGCAGCATGACAGTGTTGGGGTTTGAACACGTCACCAACCAAGAGCCTCACCATTAATCCACCACTGCCCTTTAAAAAGTATATAATAAAAATACTAAGTATATTTTAAATATGATAATAGAGCTGTGTTGAAATTTCAGCGAACAAACAGTGCAGAAAATGGGCACTTTTGGTTTTCATGTCAGAAAGAAATAGAAAAGAAAATTCTAATGCGGATTTAATGCACTTCCTGAAAGCATGACTCTGTATTCAGAATCTTTTTTTTCCCCCCTTAAATTCATGAACAGCTTTTTTTCGAGTTTATTTAGAAGGACAGATTTGCTCATCGTAGATTGCAATTTAATTATTTTGTTAATGCTTTTTATTAACTTTTTTTTTTTAATTACTATACTATTTATAATTACTATAATACCTTTGCATTGCCTAATTTTTAGCTACAGTCACAATGTAGGTCAAAAGTTTTGGGACGCCTGACTTTTCCAGCCATATGTGTTTTTTCCCCGAACTGTTCCACCAAATTTGGAGGCACACAGTTGTATAAAATGCAGCCTAAGTAGCCCCTGTGTACAAAGCCAGATTTACATGAGTTGGATCTGCTTTACATGAGTTGGAGTGCAACTGCTACAGAGCTCCATCCTTATTGAACACCTTTGGGATGAATGCGAACGCTGACTGCACCCCAGGAACCTCCTCACCTTCTCACCTCCGTCAGAACCTGACTTTACAAACGCCCTTGTGGTTGAAATCTTCACAAAATCTTGTGGAACATTTTCTAGGAAGAGTGGAGTTAACAGCAAATGGAGACTAAATGTGGAACTCAAAGTTCAAAAAGAAGCACATCTCAATCAAAATTATGCTAAATATAGCGTAAGTGACATGAAAATCATTTTTGCGTCTTTTAAACATCTTTAATAGAGATCGAACTGTATATTGGAAAACTTCTGTATGTTTGTAAACGAGAGCACTTCCATTCAGCGAGCACTGAGCACCGAGGCGAGACTTTCGCAGCTCATCCCATCTATTGATCATTTTAATGCATCACAACTGATGAGTATGAAAAAAAATACACTAATGACATCGATTTATTCGTAATTCACTGGATTAACATCTCATATTTAGTCTCCTATGTGGATAAACTCTTCTTCCAAGAGTTTCTTTTTCTTCTCAGCACTGGTTTTCAGCGTTTTAATTATCTTCTGTTTACATGCCACATGAATTTTTTTTTTTCCCGAAGAATATTGCTCAGCTCCAGCACCAATGAATAATTATGACTAATTATGCAAAACTACATGACATAGCTGGGAAAAAGGGTTCATTATTGCCTATCTGTAGTTACTTAGCTGTAACGACTAAAGCAGCACAAACACAGCAGAGGGTGAAAAAAACATCAATTTCTCCCAGAAAACAGAATGCTGTTTGAGTTCCTCATGTTTTTGGTTTGTTTGATTTAGCAGCTGATGCTCAGGTAGCTGAGGGCGTAGCATAAAGAGGCAAACGTGTTTCTGGTGATACTCCATGTCTGAATTAATTACGTTTAACACACTTTCTTCCAAAATGTTCAGGATGAAAGATCCGCTGTGCCATTTAGCTTGACTTTGATTTGAGTAGCAACAAAACTAGCATGTGGGTTTCCTATCTTATGCAGCGACGAACCATTTCTTATTATTTATGAAAAAGGACACGCATAAGTGGCCAATTAGCTCCATCAGAGAAACCTGTGCAGACGGCAGAGCTCCTGAGGTGATGTACGTGAAGTAGATGTTCACAGCAATGCTTTTGTTTGTCCTTGTTTAGCCTAGCAGCCATTTCTCAGCATGAAAAACGGATTTCCTGAGAAGCCGGGCTTGTGGAAATTAAATTAAAACCGTTCTGCACTTCAAACCAAGGGCTACACGGGGTCTGAATTCACAGCAAATATTAAGTAGATTTAAACTTCGACTTACATTTACTTTAAAAGGTTTTTTTTTTTTCGTGCTCATTAATAAAACGTTAACACAATGGTGTATGGCTTCACTGTTGCTCACAACTTTACAATTTTTTTTACTTTTTTACTTTACTAAACTACCAGTCACGTAATAGAAATTTGCAATAAATCTGGATATCACGAGGTTCTTACATTCTTTTTTGGGTGGGGTACTAAGGTGGTAGGTGGAATTTGGGCAGGTAGTTATGCTTTTAATGCTGTAAGGGTGAGTGAGTTCTTATGGTGGTAATGTTTTGTTTTGGTGGTAGTTGCGATTAGGGTAGGTGGCTATTGTGGTGGTGCGGGGGGTTGTGGTGTTGGGGGGATTAGGGTTGGTGGTTATGCTAGTGTGTGTGTTTTTTTGTGGTGGTAGGAGGGATTATGGTTGGTGGTTATTGTGGTAGGAGGGGTTTTGTGGTGGTAGGTGGGATTAGGATCTGTGGTTATGGTGGTAGGTGGGTTTTCTGTGGTGGTATGAGGGATTAGGTTTAGTGGTTATGGTGGTGCGAGGGATTATGGTTGGTGGTTATAGTGATAAGAGGCTTTTTGTGGTGGTAGATGAGATTAGAATTGGCAGTTAGGGTTGGTGGTGGTGGTAGGTCGGATTAGGGTTGATGGTTATGGTGTTTATGTGAAGGGGTGTATGTCAAACCTCTCTCTGGCAGATTTGTCCAGTTTCACGCAGAATTTCACATTCGCTCTTTGTTCTAATTTGCTGTCCATGATGAAATCGCAGACGTGGTAGCGCATGTGGTCAGAACAGAACTTACACCATTAGTCTTAAAACTTTTTGAGGCCAGCTTATATATATATATATATATATATATATATATATATATATATATATATATATATAATTGTAGTCTTGATCAGAACCTGCTGTCTGACCTATACTTTTTGTACATCCTAGCACCTTTTATGTGCTTCCCACAGCCTGTCGCTGCCTGTTAGCCCACACCCGCCCAAAATTACAAGCAATAATTAAAGGACAAGGTAGGACCATTAAATCTTGCATACAATCCCACAAATCTATCTCTAGCATCCCACATGAAACTCAAAGTGAGCTGTAAATAATAGTGGTTGTGCTGACATCTTCAGAATTTCTCAACATATGTCAGCAATGAGATTCTAAAAAAAAATGACTGTAGAAAAATATCCAGCTGTATTTGTCTGAATTTGACTGAATCTTGGCAAGGGTTCTCCGACAGAAATCTCCTGAAGCTTCACTTCTGACATTTTTAAGGACGTGGGAGTATTTACTTCCTCATAGTCACTTTCTCCAAACAGCGATCTCCCTTTCAAGTGTCACTCAAGCTACACAGAATGAAACATTAATATCTCTTGGAGTGAAGTGAAAGGAAACCGGTTAGCGTAATGTACAGAAAGAAACTTTTTCCACGCATTCACTCCATGTGACAGGTTTCTGTGTTCCAACATCAGCATATCTTTCATCTTCAGTCCCTTCATGACTGCAAACTTTTTCCCCAAAGTCTTCAACATGAAATCTGTAAGTCATACAGTATCAGAGACTTCTGCTGTTGCATAAATAATAATAACAAGATTATTTGTTGAGCGAAGGTGGATTATTTTAAATTTTCATGGAGAAGCACCACTAAGATTAAAGAGATGACTATCAGTGGAGGATGAATGACGTACACCAACATTATAACCACCAGCGGTGGACAGTAAGGAAGTAAATTGTAATTTGTTACTGTGCTTAAGTAGATTTTTCACGTATCTGTACTTTACTGAAGTGTTTCCATTTGGGGAAAGTTTTGCTTTAACTACATTATAATGTGAATTTATTTACTTTTCACTCAGCTACATTTTGCGAAATCAGTCGTTTCTTTTTATTTATTAATGAGGATAAAAATGCAACTGGTCAAACACACAGCAAATCACCAATCAGGATCGAGCGCAACTGATCACCAACATACAGTTCAGCATCAAGCAGAACAATTAGAGAGGAATAAATGATGAAGAAACTCCAGACTCGAACTCATCACAACACACGTGACCTCATTTCTGAAGTTGTATTTTGTAAAAAGAAAGTTTTGTGCTCATGATAATTGTAATAGACATCAATTGGTGTTTGACTCATTAATATCACCCTATTATTAGATCAGTGTGCTGAGAGTAACAGAGTCTTTTCACATAAACTGAGGTGATTAAGTAAAGAGTCGTGTGATAAAAATGATAACAGGAACATTGTAGTCATTATAAATCATAGTACTTTGGACACATGACTCTACATTGACTCTTGACTTGACTTGACTTGACATAAGTACATTTGAAGTAAAAATATTTTTTTAAAAGGGAGCACTTTTACTTTCACTGGAGTAATATTTTCCAGAGCGTATCTTTACTCTACCAAGTACATGGTTTGTGTTCTTCTTCCACCACTGATAACCACCACATCGTGTCAGGTTATACACACTTCTCATCGACGAGCCTCTCTGAAGAGAGTTGAGAGGTGATTGAAGAAAAACACAGTGCACCCTCTAAACTGTGATTAATCCCAGGATTTAATATTAATCCTGAACATGGTGCTTGAGATAGGCTTTGCTGTTTTAGAAGATTAGTTAAAAATGGCAGATATAAAGCATTCACAGTGCTGGTTTTTGGTTTGATGGAATGAGTTGTATTTTGGTGTACGGAGCAAAACCCAGTATGCAGAGAGCATGGAGTACGGGTGGATAATTATGGTGATAGGTGGGGTATAGGTGAATAATTATGGTGGTAGGTGGGGTATGGGTGGATAATTATGGTGGTAGGTGGGGTACGGGTGGATAATTACAGTGGTAGGTGGGGTCAGAGTGGATAACTATGGTGGTAGGTGGGGTATGGGGGATAATTATTATGGTAGGTGGGATTACAGTGGATAATTTTGGTGGTAGGTGGGGTTTCGGGTCGATAATTACGGTGGTAGGTGGGGTATGGGGGATAATTATGGTGGTAGGTGGGGTATGGGGGATAATTATGGTGGTAGGTGAGGTGGGAGTGGATAATTATAGTGGTAGGTGGTGTACAGGGGATAATTATGGTTGTAGGTGGAGTATAGGTGTATAAATATAGTGGTACGTGGGGTACGGTAGATAATTATGGTGGTAGGTGGGGTACAGGTGGATAACTACAGTGGTAGGTGGGGTAGGAGTGGATAATTACGGTGGTAGGTGGGGTTTCGGGTCGATAATTATGGTGGTAGGTGGGGTTATGGGGGATGATTATTATGGTAGGTGGGATTACAGTGGATAATTTTGGTGGTAGGTGGGGTTTCAGGTCGATAATTATGGTGGTAGGTGGGGTATGTGGGATAATTATTATGGTAGGTGGGGTTTCGGGTCGATAATTATGGTGGTAGGTGGGATAATTATGGTGGTAGGTGTGGTAAGAGTGGATAATTATAGTTGTAGCTGCGGTAAGAGTGGATAATTATAGTTGTAGGTGGTGTACAGGGGATAGTTATGGTGGTAGGTGGAGTATAGGTGGATAAATATAGTGGTAGGTGGGGTACGGTGGATTAATAATAAACCCGCCACCATAAGCTGAACAAAGTGCTTGATATGGTGTGTACGGTTTTAAAAAATCAATAAGAAATGCTGGATTCAAAGCATTCGCAGTGCTGAAAGGGTTTTTAAGGAATCAGCTGTATTTTAGTGTACAGAGCAAAACTCAGCATGAGACAAGTAGAGCTTTTAAAGAGAGAGAGAGAGAGAGAGAGAGAGAGAGAGAGAGAGAGAGAGAGAGAGAGAGAGAGAGAGAGAGAGAGAAATCACAACTGCATCTACTGTCCTTGAGTCTGTTTATTCGTTGTGACTTTTTTAATGTGACTTTAGATTTTTACCTCTCAGTGAACATCACTTCCAGCCGTCAGTGTGCATTAAGTCACAGTCCCATCAGTCCCATCCAAAACACATTTTACCTGTTCAAGTCAGAAAACATTTCTATTTACTTGATCCATCTGCCAGTCAATGCAATGTAACTGACTGACTAAGGGCTGAAAGATCTCGAACATGTATTTAACTCAGCATTTAGTGCAGTTCATCACCAACACAATGTGCCAGACAGCAGAACAAAGCATTGCAAGAATCTAGAGGAACCATTAGAAAGGAAATGTTATTGTCAGGTGAAAGAACGTGCGGGAAAACCGAAGTGTAATCCACAAAGGTTTTTAATGGAAGAAATAAAGAGCAAGGCAGAAAACGGCAAAACCGCAACGAAACTCAAGGTTCAATAATCCTTGTGAAAACTATGGGCAGACAAAACACACAGAGTCCTGTAACCAATCATTATCTTAAACCAAGTGCTAGGATAGTCCGCCAGTGTTCTTAAGCCTAAACTGTAGAAAGGACAAAGAACTGGTGGGAGAACGGGGTTTAAGTAGAGTGCAAACTGATAAGGGCCAGGTGTAGCTGATTAGTATGTGGGAGAGCTGTTTGGAGTGATAGGTGGAGGTGTGGCTGGTGGATCCCTGACAGTTATAGAAATCTCGACATAATTAAATTGCTCTATTCTTCTTTTGGATTGGTCAGAAGATCAAATTATCGTTTCTATAGTAACATCTCATTCGGAAGATAGTATTAAGCTCAGGAATAAAACAGAAGAAAACTGAGATAATGTGTCTACTATTGGACATGGTGAAGTTTGCTAGTAATAGAGGATTATTTAGCATTTAGGGAAGTAGTCTCTAGTATTGGTAGTGGATAATTATGGTGGTAGGTGGAGTAAGAGTGGATAATTGTAGTGGTAGGTGGGGTATAGGTGGGTATTTTTGTGGTAGGTGGGGTAAAAGTGGATAAATATGGTGGTAGGTGGGGTATAGGTGGATAATTATGGTGGTAGGTGGGGTATAGGTAGATAATTATGGTTTTGGTGTAGTAAGAGTGGATAATTATGTTGCTAGGTGGGGTATGGGTGGATAATTATGGTGGTAGGTGGAGTAAGAGTGGATAATTATGGTGTTGGTGTAGTAAGAGTGGATAATTATAGTGGTAGGTGGGGTATAGGTGGATATTTATGGTGGTAGGTGGGGTAGGAGTGGATAATTATGGTGGTAGGTGAGGTAAGAGTGGATAATTATGGTGGTAGGTGGAGTAAGAGTGGATAATTATGGTGGTAGGTGGGGTAAGAGTGGATAATTATGGTGGTAGGTGGGGTATAGGTAGATAATTATGGTGGTAGGTGGGGTAAGAGTGGATAATTATGGTGTTGGTGTAGTAAGAGTGGATAATTATGGTGGTAGGTGGGGTAGGAGTGGATAATTATGGTGTTGGTGTAGTAAGAGTGGATAATTATGGTGGTAGGTGGAGTAAGAGTGGATAATTATGGTGGTAGGTGGGGTAAGAGTGGATAATTATGGTGGTAGGTGGGGTAAGAGTGGATAATTATGGTGGTAGGTGGGGTAAGAGTGGATAATTATGTTGCTAGGGGGAGTATAGGTGGATAATTATGGTGGTAGGTGGGGTAAGAGTAGATAATTATGTTGCTAGGTGGGGTAAGAGTGGATAATTATGTTGCTAGGGGGAGTATAGGTGGATAATTATGGTGGTAGGTGGGGTAAGAGTGGATAATTATGTTGCTAGGTGGGGTAAGAGTGGATAATTATGTTGCTAGGTGGAGTATAGGTGGATAATTATGGTGGTAGGTGGGGTAAGAGTGGATAATTATGTTGCTAGGTGGGGTATGGGTGGATAATTATGGTGGTTAAGGTATATCAAGGTGAAAAAGCAGAACTTTATGGACTTGCTTTGTGCAAAGGAGCATTGCCATGCTGGAACAGGATTCAATCTCCAAGTTCAAGTGAAAGGAATATTACATGCTCTCGCATCTTAAGACATCCAACAATTGTGTGCCTTCAAGTCTATGCTAACAATGCAGAGTTGTGTTCTCAATGAAGCGCTGAGATCCTTCCTAAGCTTTTCCGAGTCTTGGTGTTTTTTTCCCCTCCGTTTCCCAGACACACACATTTTCCCCGTGTTCAGATTAATGTATCGCTCGCATCTTAAACTCTCAGCATTTCGCACAAGGCGTACTGATGAATATTCAGCTTTGCTCTTTTTCATGTTCTGCGGCTGTTTTAATCGAGATACCGTTCTCTCAGCAAGTCGATTTTTAACGCACAGCTCATCAGGGTGAAACAATAAATCGGGAAGTACAAATCGCTGGAAAATGTCGTTTCGTGCACCTCGTCTCTGAGATGGATGTTTCTTTCTTTTTTTTTATTTGAAGAGAAAGGAATAGAGGTGCAACGTGAAGATATTTTTCCTCTTTGCCGTAATCAAGCGTGAGCGCCTCGGCTCAGCGGTGCGAACGGTATCACGAGTGCTGCAGCAAATTCTGGCCCGTAATGGACTGCTAAGTGCGCGCGCACACACACACACACACACACACACACACACACACACACACACACACACAGGAGCAGCCAGAGGGGTTTAATAACCCTGTCCTTGCAGTTTGATTTCCCCTCCAGTGTCTCCTGCACAAGCAGTCTGATTGAGTCGTGTATTAATAGCCGCAGCTGCCACTTCCTTTTCAAATGACGTCGGGAAAAATGGCCGATGTAGTCCCTGAGGGAAAAACAAAGAGAGATAACAGATTTTAAAAAGAGAGATTTTGATTCTAATCTTCTCCTGTGATAGAGACCAGAGAAAGTAAAAAACGAAGCAGGAGGGGAAAAAAAAACCTGAGACCTGAAAAGTGACACGTTTATGTTTAACACAAACCTCAGTGCTTTCTCAGAGCTTTATCGTTCATTTTCAGATAAAAGGACTGATATTTAACGATTTCAAACCCAACCTCTAACATCACGTGCCTGTGAACCGGGGGCCGTGATTCAGGAATGATCCATAGAGTTCGCTCAAAATACAAAAAAAATACACTGTAGATTACACTATAGATAGATAGATAGATAGATAGATAGATAGATAGATAGATAGATAGATAGATAGATAGATAGATAGATAGATAGATAGATAGATAGATAGATAGATAGATAGATAGATAGACAGACAGACAGACAGACAGATACCAATACAATAATGACAATGGGCCTTAATTAGAACCCTGTGGGACACCATGTCGTATCTATGTCAGAAATTTCCACATTGCATTGTTAGCTCCATGCAAACACACCACACTAATACATAAACTTAATCCTGTCTTTAATAATGTCTCCACTCTGGTTTACTCATTGTTTCAGGTCTCTAGGTATCTTCCCGTTGATAGCTGATTTCAGTGTCTGGTTTGGTTTATGTCTGTACTGTACTGTATAAACTGTATACCCTGTGTTTGTGTTTTATGTTTGCAGAGTAAACACTCTGAATACTACTGTGTATCCAGATGTTTTTTGCTCCTTGTCCCATGTTTCATGTTTGGTTTTAATCTGGTTTTGTATCTCTTGATCTCGTTCTTGATTCACTCTAGTCCCTTACGTTTGCCGATGGCCCGTCCTTTGCCTGTTCCACCTTTCGTTTCTGCTCGGCGTCTAAGTATGTTTGCCTGTTCTTTATATTTCATTAAATGTTCTTATCCAGCACCTGAATCATGTGCACTCGCATTACATAAGAGTCACTTAGCAGCAGTCAGAAATAAAGCTGTAACTTCTACAAATTCAGGACAGACGAGATGTAACAGTGTCATCTCTCAGTTACTTTACATGGGAAAAGTGAATACTTTGAGTGTTGTCAAATAGTTTTGTTAAAGAGGAATAAAACACTTAGGGAAGTTCTATTGATCTCTTTTCCTTTTTCTGTTGATGATACTCTGTATAGATAAAATGATTGGACAGTTGACTTCTCCAGCCATGTGTGGTTCTTCCCCAAACCTTTGGCACAACGTTGAAGGCATGCAATTGTACATGACATCTTTGGATGCAGAAGCGTAGAACCCAAACCTGTTCCACCATGACACTGCTCCTGTGCGCAAAGTTAGCTCCATGAAGCTTTATGGGTTGAGTAGAAGTTCTCCTGCTATAGATCACTGACCCTCAACCTGAGCCTTGAACACTTTGGGAAAGAATGTGAACACTGACTCTCCTCACCTACATCGCCTTATGGCTTAATAAATTTCCATAAATGTCCACAAGCAGACTCTAAATTCTAGTGTGATGTTCAAAAATCACAATCTTATGCTCAGGTGTCCACAAACCGTATATTGTACATTTTCCTATGATACAAGTAACATCATTTTTAAATTTTTACAGATTTTAAACAGAATCTTTAATAGAAAACAAACTAAATATTTGAAAACTATGGTGTCAATAAGAGCACCTCCATTCAGCGAGCACTGAGCACCGAGACGAGATTTTGTTCGCAGTTTATGCCAACTAACGATCATTTAAACACAAAAACAGCAAATGCGGACTAAATTTGGAATGTGATGTTTAAAATGAACAAAATAAACTTTAGCGACTTCGGCAAAAATCGCCAGAAGATATTCTGTTATTAGTCCACATTCATATGTCAGTTGTCAGGGGATCGGCCGTGGTCTGAGTTGGATCTGAAGCAATAAAACGAGTGGGTTTGGAAGAGAACATTTCATCACATTTGGTGAAATTTCAGGCAAATTCAAACCCTGGCTAACTCGCCTTATCAATTACAGACATAAATATCTGCAAGCGGGCGTTTTGATTGACAGCGAAAACACAAAAGAGCGCCTCGTTTCCAACATGTTCCTCTCAGCTGGAGAGATAACGATCTCCTGAGGCTCTCGGCTCATTGTCCCAATGTCTGACACAGATACGCTAATCTCTGCATCTCTGTATGGGAAAAAAAAAACAAGGGAATGATGGTGGTGGTTTATTGTGTTGAGCGTGTGTGTCATCGTCAGGGCTCGTGGTATATCACGGAGGGTTTCGGATCGAACCTCCTGAAGGTCATAACCGTCATCTTGTCAACCTTTTTTTTTATGCCATAAAGATATAAACGAGAGTATAATGAAGGAGGCATCAAATTAAAAATGAATCAGTGTGAAGAAGCAGAGTTTCTCTTACTGTTGTTTCAGTCTAAAAAAAACCAAAAGTTTTAGATTTCCCTCACACCGCTTCACATCCACTTACTCTAAACACCAGCTCTATACGTCCCCCTGAACCTGCTGTTACTATAGAAACAATCAATTATTAGAGCGAACACATTAATATAAACCTGTGATTTGCAGTTTCGCTTCACATTTAAAACCTTGATTTAGTGTATAATTAATAGCGATAGCAAGTTTTTTCCCAGCAGGTTGAAAGCCTTTAGAGATGTTCTGGCAATGCGTCTAACCCCCAAACTCTCAGGAATACCAAGTCCTCACCTCAGCTCTCATTCCCTCTGCAAATGTTTGAATTATTGAAGGCTGGAGCTTAAGAGAGGACGGATATGAAGCCTGTATTTCTTCGCCTGCAGGCACTCGAAGGCATGTTGCACTCACACACACACACACACACACACACACACACACACACACACACACACACACAGGCTGCAGCCAGATTGCTGAAAGAAACTACACCGTTCTCACTTTCTCATTTAGTCACGAGAGACATCACAAAGCTTCTTCTGCTTCTGAGGCTCCTCCTCAGCTCCTGTTCTCCAAACGTTACCACACTGTCGGATCGGTTTAGTGCCGGGGAGATCTTTTTTATTTATCTTTTTATTTATCTTTTTATCGCATGGTATTTACAGATTTCACAGCGAGACTCTGACGGTTTGTCAGACTGTAAAAAACAATTCATCTTTTTTTGGAGTGATTTTTTTGGGTTTTCCAATAAACGTGTCAATAACCGGGAAACGTGTGTTCTATTAAAGTTTTTTTCATGTAAATAATTCCTTGTGACTGCATCGTTTTTTGGTATTAATACAGTATGTGTTTGTTTTTGCTGCTTTTACTACTGGTTGCCAATAATTCTGAAAACTGATGGTCATTTGATTGAAAATTAAAATATAAAATATATAGTCTTACTAAAATTGTCCATGTGCATGGATGAATAGATGGATGGATGGATGGATGGATGGATGGATGGATAGATAGATAGATAGATAGATAGATAGATAGATAGATAGATAGATAGATAGATAGATAGATAGATAGATAGATAGATAGATAGATAGATAGATAGATAGATATGCCAATAAAGTTAATTGAATTAATTTAAGAGAAAGAGATGGAAAGAGAGAGGGGGAGAGAGAGAGAGAGAGAGAGAGAGAGAGAGAGAGAGGCGAAGAAAAAACAGATAACATTGATAGAAAGAGAAAGATAGAGAGATACTGGACCTGTTGTAGCAGTCATGCCAATAAAGCTCATTGAATTGAATTGAGAGATGGAGATAGAGAAGAAAAAAGACAGCAGAAGATAGAGAGATGGAAATAGAGAGAGAGAAAGCGAGAGAGAGAGAGACAGATAAACACAGAGAGACTTAGTGTCGTTTGTTATACAGAGTGAGTCAGAGAGCAGTCCGGGTAACACAAAGCTTTCGCTCTATCACATTCTCACCCACGCTCTGTTCCTCTATCTTCCTGCCTGAATTTATTTGTCATCTGTCTCTCTCTCACTCTCTCTGTCTCTTTTTCTCTCTCTCTCTCTCTCTCCTTCTGTCAAAACATAGCTCCAAGGTCACTCTCCCGTCTTGTCAGTGACGGCTCTTCCTCATGCAACATGCACTGTTTAAAATCGAAGCGTTGTCATAAAATCTTATTAAACGCTTAGGGTTGTTTCCTAACACCACTCCGTCCACCTGCTCTGAGACGGGGGTGGAGAGGCCTCTCGGCAGCCGGGCGCATGTCACTCGCGAGACACAATGAGATAATTGGCGCCCGGACTGGAGACACGCTGAGGGGACGACTTTAGCCTGTCACATGTCTCGCTCCTGCTTTTGTACACGCCTGACATAGTGCAAACTAATTGCTCCGTGTTTACCGCCAGGCAATTAAACCTCACAGTTATGATCTAATTACTGCCTGTAGGCGCTTTCGCATGAGGGCCAACGTTCGTGGCGTATTTTCATTTTGTATTTTTATTATTCCAGGTTTTATTATTATTATTTCGCATGCAATTAGCCTGTAAACTGTCCCCGTCTTCTTTGGGTCCTGTGATCATTACAAGCAGCCAGGGGTCTCGTCTGTTCACGTACACACCGAGTTCTCCTGTCCTCGTCGTCATCGCCGCTAATTTGCTCAAGGTTTACTGGGTACGAGGCATCGGGTTCGGCGATCTCATCAACCCAAACCGAGGCAATTTCCATCTTATTTTCACAGAGCGGATTAACTGCGATCACAGACCAGTGTGAGGCAGGACCCGAGTGTGTAAACGCAGTGTTGTGTGGATTCAGTGTTAAACAACAATCATCAGCTCAATCCAAAGCAAAGGGTCAAAGCTCAGATATGCAGCGTGAAAAAAAAGCAAACTAATCAGAAACATGAACGCAAAGATGCAGGAGGGAAAATATGGAAACGCTGATAACAGTAAAAACAGATAACTAACAAAACAACAGTGAAGACAAGACCAGGACATGAAAACAAGTAATATCAGAGATAGCAGCGTGACCTGTGTGTGCTGAGAAATAAAAAATAAAAAGATTTGTGAAGTTTGCAAACTGCATACTCCCAGTGAACTTCTGACTAAGTTCTCACCCTTCCATTCACTTTTCTGATCTGACCAGTTCCTCCAACACCTGAAGGAATTCTGACCAGTTCCACATCTCACCCACTCATTAAGCAAGTATGACCAATCTCACCTACTCACCTAACAGATCTGACCAAATTTATCCACTCACAAAGCAGATCTGACCAGTTCCCCCAACACCTGAAGGAATACTGACGAGGCCCCCTCGCACACAAAGCCGGTCTGACCAATCCCACCCACTCATGAAGCAAGCATTATCAATCCCAGATTCTCACTAAGCAGATCTGATCAATCCCACCTACATATTAAGGAGGTCTAACCAGTCCCATTTACAAAACAAGTATGACCAATCCCACCCTCTCATAAAGGAGACACAACCAGTGCCTCCAACACCTGAAAGAATACTTACCAGTCCCTCACACTTAACAAGCAGGTCTGATCAATCCCACATTCTCACAAAGCAGATATGAACAATCCCAGAAACAACTGAAGGAATTCGGATCAATCCCAAGATCAGACAAATCCCACCCCTGTTCAAAACAAAACTTCTAACATTTGCCATCACTCCTCAAATTTAGATCTATCCCACTCGCACCAGAGGGAATTCTGACCATTCCGGCCCTCTTTTAAAGAGATTCTATTAAATCCCACTCACTCCTGGAGGAATTCGAGAAATTCTTCCCACCAACAAAGCAATTGTGAAAAAATCTCAGTAACACCTGAAGGAATTCTGATCAAACTCCTGCCCCTTATCGCAAACCCATGCACACAGTCCTGAATGAATTCTGCCCACTCCTGAAGAAATTCAGTCCAATTTTACCTTCAGTTCATTTGGACACATCTGCAATATTTTGTAATAAATGTAGTTATTTCTGTAACAAACCTTTTCACCCAAATGAGGATGAGGTTCCTTTTTGAGTCTGGTTCAGGTTTCCTCCTCATAACATCTAAGGGAGTTTTTCTTGCCACAGTCTCCATGGTGCTCATCAGGGATAAACACACACCATTCACCTTCACTGTTAAATTCTGTAAAGCTGCTTTGAGACGATGTCTGTTTTAAAAGCGCTTCAGAAATAAACTTGACTTGTTACTCAAATTAGGAGCTGATTAATCTTTACCGCAGTGTCATTACTCAGGATAAAGCAGGAATTTTAAATCTTTGCTCCCATGTTTAAGCATGTGGCTTCTTTGCCAATCAGAATTGAGATTAATGCATATTTTCTGCTGAACCCCATGAGATCTCAGTCCCAATTCACACCTCGTATTCCCGGCTCAGTGTGAACTCAAGGCTGTCACTTTTTTTTTACTATTTTTTTTTTTCTATCACATGCAAACACCTGGCTATAAAATTGGAGTGCAGTTAAAACCCGTAGCTTATCTGAAGGGCTGAGGGTGATGAGTGTTCATGAGTGTTAATTTTTATTAACCTTGTGTGTCGGCGTCAGCGATCTGAGCCGCACAGTCGTTTCCTGTTTACCAACAAACCGACGCTCGTAGCATCTGTGGCTTTTTTTTTACAATCCAAACACAAATTCTGGTGTTCATTCATACTGTATTTAAAGATAAATATGTTCATAAGCTTTGTACATGTTCTGAATATTATAATTATGTAAACAGTATTCAGTTTGGAGTTAATGGCAGCGATGGGCAGGATTTATGAGGCATGTTTTGAATATAAAATAGGATTTTGAAATTTGGTATTTCAGACGGTTGAAGAAAATGGCTTCGTATTTTGCGGCCACTTGTGTTTTGTATTTTTGTAGTTTTAAAATACTGTGAAATACTTTGTAAGAAGTTCTACACGATGACCTCATAAAATGGCGGCCTTTGATTGGTGCCTACTCAGTAAAAAATTAGTTGCTATTGATGCAGGTGGCATCAGTCGCCTTCGTATGAATGACTTGTTTGTCATCAAGTCGATGTTACTGATGTAAAGCAGCCCTTCGTTACCAAACACAAAGTAACTAAATCAGGATAAAAATATGATTTATTTACAAACTGTTCAACAATAAACTGTTGGTTACTTTAAAACTAACCACAGGGCCGTGTGTGTGAATATTTGATCTGTTAACTGGTTGCGTATATCAGATTTATTGCGTGACTCTGCCTGAGAAAAGCTGTTGCTATCAAACATTTTTTGCTGAATCAACTAATTGGGTGAAATGGTGAAGAACAGATTAAATAGGAAAACTGATGGAAGGATTGCAAAGAAATTTTGGTATTTTTTAAATACAAAAATGCAGTGGTTTATTTTGATACATAGTGTGACTGCTGAATGTTGTAGTTTATTTTACTACACTTAAAGTTAAGGTTTTTGGTATTTTATTATAAAATACATTTTGATGTGTTTTTGCCCAACCATGGATAATGTTTAGTATATAAATTATAAATTCAGAGAAACTCAAGTTAAACTGTTGGTTACTTTTCATTGTGTGCAGGAGCTCTGGGTTAAACATCAGACCTTTTCTAGACATCAGGCTCTGTCTCCGATTCAGATCACAAATCAAATACATTTTATGTATTAAATCATTCTTATATAATGTTACATTCTGCATATTTTTGCATTAAATGATTAGTTTTTATGTTAAGACTGAAGCCTAAAAAAGCACCGAAGCTGGAAATGAGAGTCATTTGTTGATGCATTTTAACTAAGATTTTATCTGCTTCACCTATAATTCAGCCTGAAACTAGTATTAATCTAAAAAAATTCCATCAACACCTAAAGGAATTAAGATCCAATCCACCAACACCTGTAGAAATTCTAAACCACCCCATCAGCACCTGGAGTACTTCTGCCCAATCGCATCCACACCTGAAATAATGCTAACCAATCCCAACAACACCTGAAAGAAATCTGATCCATCCTACTAACACCTGACAGAATTCTGACCAATCCCACCAATCCCAGGAAGAAATCTGTTCAATCTCAACAACACCTTATAGAACTATGACCAATCCCACTGACCATTTCTGCCTTCTCCTGTTTCATCTGATCAATCCAACCACTAATCAAGCTAATCCCACCTACTCTAGGAAGAATTCTGATGACTAGTTAACTATAAATGTTATCACTGGCTACAACAAACACAACATGTTCTACAAATATGTCATATTCTACCGGAAATATAAAAACAATATCTATACAATATGGAAACGTAAATATGATATTTTTAAGATTATTATGGAAACAGCTGCTAGAGGAAATGTTTCCCAGCTTCCTTTTCCAACTCGTTGTACATTTTCAGAGTGTAGAGAAATGCTGATTGTCTTTTTCCCTCTGGGAGATTTTAGTCGAGCTCCGGAGTAATTAAGCCCGGATTTCACCACACTTTCTTTTTGAGCCTTTTGAGCTTTGAGATTATTAAAATAAGGATTTCGCCTGATTTTTTTCTCCTCACGGGTCAAAAACTGCAGAGAAGAATTGTGCTTCAGAGAAAACACAGCAGATCCTCCTGTTTCACCAAATACCTTTAAAGATTAAGCTTTCGTTTTCTGTGATCAGAACCAGAACCATTCATTATAATGTTCATACCGTTCATCACAGATCACTGGGATTTAATATTTCCCTTCAGTTTGGGTTTTTACAGAAGCAGGAGATCCATTTGAACTTCACATGGTAGAGCTCTAATGTTTAAACACACAATGCTGAAACTGACAATTATAGTTTCTCTATTATAAAACAACCAAATGTGGACAAAAATCAAGATATCTTGGAAAGAAATCTAAAATGTGATGGTGCTTTATTCTACTGATGTTTGTTAGTGAAATCTGAGTCTTCAGCTCTCTAAAGCTTCAGGTTTATGGTGTGTGAGCACCGTTTCCATGATTTTATTGATACATTATTTTAGTGATTTTGGTTTTCTTTACATCTTTAATGCTTTAAACAAGAATTGAAAACATTCCACATGTTTGATTTGCCGTCATCGGACACAGTGATTAGGAAAAGAATCATATAAATGAGCTTCAGTGTGTTTTTTGGGGGATGCAAACTGTTGACTTTGGTGATACACTGTGGATGTATGAATGTCTAAAGGAGCACACATTATTCTAACTCTATCCCTAAACTTAATCCTAAATCTACCCCTACCCTTAAACCTAATCCTAAATCTAACCATAAAACTAATCCTAAATCTAACCCTACCCCTAAACCTAATCCTACATCTAACTCTAAACCTAATTCTTAATCTACCCCTAAACCTAACCCTAAATCTCACCCTACCTTTAAACTTAATCCTAAATCTAACCCTACCCCTAAACCTAATCCTAAATCTAACCCTATAACTAATCCTAAATCTAACCCTACCCCTAAACCTAATCCTACATCTAACTCTACCTCTAAACATAATCCTAAATCTAACCCTGAACCTAATCCTGAATCTATCTCTAAACTTAATCCTAAATCTAACCCTACCCCTAAACCTAATCCTAAATCTACCCCTAAACCTAATCCTCAATCTAATCCCTACCCCTAAACCTAATCCTAAATCTACCCCTAAACCTAATCCTACATCTAACTCTAAACCTAATCCTAAATCTAACCCTACCCCTAAACCTAATCCTACATCTAACTCTAAACCTAATCCTAAATCTACCCCTAAACCTAATCCTAACTCTAATCCTTAACCTAATCCTAAATCTACCCCTACTTCTAAACCTAATCCTAAATCTAACCCTACCCCTGACTTTACCCCAATCCTAGTCCTCACCCTATCCCTAGCTCTAATCATAAATCCAAACCTAAACCTACTCCCTTTAATCTTAATCTTAAACCTACCTAAATCCTAAATGTAATTTTAAATCTAAAACTTTCCATAAACACTATCCTAAAGCTAACCTTAAACCTACCCTTAATCTTTTTCTTAACCCTTCCCCTACCCATAAACCTAACCCTATCCAAAAACTTTCCCCTAATTTTAGCCTTAGCTCTACCCCTAAACCTAATCCTAAATCTAACCTTACTACTAAACATACCCTTATTACCCTACCCCTAAATTAGTCCTACCTTTAATTCTAACCCTAACACCTAACCCTACTCCTAAACCCACCACTACTCCTACCCCTAACCTTAAACTTAAGGTTTAAAAATATAAATCTAACCATATCTCAGCCCCTAAACTTAACTCTAATCTTAATTTTAACCTTAAACCTACACCTGAATTTAATCCTAAATCCAACCCTACCTCCAACCCCTAAACATTACCTTAACTACAATTCAAATTTTAACCTAACCCTACTTCCAATTTTAACCTTAATCCCACCCCAAACCTTTACCCTCAAGTTTAACCCACTTTAGTGATCAGACATAAAATCATTTCCATCAGTGCATGTGACTGTGATCTATTTTTTCATGTCTTGTTTTTGAGCGTAAAATTTTACTGTATGTTTTTAAATACTGTGAGATTTTTATCCACATCTGGACAGTGACAGATTTTTATCCACATCTGGACAGTGTTTCAGCAGCGGGTTTGAAGGCTATCGGATTTGTTTGTTCTTGACCTTGTTTTAGGGTTTGCCATTAGATTCGTTAAATATGGTCTCGACTGAGACTTTGTGTCTTTTCCTTTTGCAGGTAAAAAGTTTGACCAGAAATAATTCCTTTTAGAAATCATACAAATAATCAGTGAAATGAATCCAGATTTTCAGTTGGTCTTACCTTCATCTAAAATTGTTCTGGATTCACCTCAAACCATGATGTCTTGGACTTGACGTTGGTTGGGGTGTTTAGCAAAAAAAATTCTGATGGACATGAATAAATAAAAATGGTATATAAATTCATCAGGCAGCAATGAAAAGTAATTCATCCGAATTTTCAGTTTTGTATCCAATTTTTACCGCTTTGATTATTTTATGAAATGTTTTGAAGGATGTGATGAGCCATTAATAACATTCTCATTTTCTTCGTCACAAACAACCATCTCTTACATTTTTTCTACATTTTTGATAATTACCAAATCTTTCAGTTAATTACTTCTTTCCACCTACATTTTTTTCACAATTTCATAATCTTCTTTTTTTTTAAAGGTTAGATATAAAATAACACAAAATAGAATGAAAAATAAAGAATTAAAAAACAATACCAGATTTTCAGAAAACATTTTAAGTAGAAAACGCTGGACTCGAGAGTGAGTGAGATTAATCTGTTTTTATGGAATCATATTTCAGTTCTTTTTTTTCTCTTTCATTTTGCATTCATGCCAAGTTCAGTTTCTTTCTTTCTTTCTTAAATTTTTCATAATATTCCTTTCTTCCTTTTAAACGGTCAGACATAAAATAATATGAAGAATGGAATGAAAAGAAGAAAGGATAAAAAATTTCAGGATTATAGACATCACGACTCATCATTATGTTTAATAATGAAGAAGTTTGGCACTGGTTTTGGGATCATATTCCAGATTTATATTCAGGTCATTCTTTCTTTCTTTTTACATTCATGGAATGTTAGAATCTTTCTTTTTTTTCTTTCTTTCTTTTTACATTTATAGCAATTTTATATTCCCTCTTTCTTCTCCTTCCTTTCTTTCTTTCTTTCTTTCTTTCTTTCTTTCTTTCTTTCTTTCTTTCTTTCTTTCTTTCTACAATAAAATAGTTTTTTATCCTTCTTTCTTTCTTTTAAAAGGTAATACATAAGATGTCACAAAATGGAATACAAAAAAAGAAAAAGAAAGAAAGAATTAAAAAATATCAGTGTAAAGATTTCAGGATTCTAGACATCCTGACTCCGTGTTATGTTTATTGATGGTTCAGCGCCGGACTCGAGGGTGAGTGAGAACACAAGCTGGGTTTTTTTGGGTCATATTCCAGATTAATATTCAGGGCAGTTTGCAGGTAATCCATTTAATTCTGACTCTTTCAGAATCTTTCTTTTCTTTTTACCTTCATGGCAATGTTAGAATTTTTCTTTCTTTTTATTCTAAAAGATTACATGGGGTATAATAATGCAGCTGGACTCGAAGGTAATTGAGATCGCAATCTATTTTTTTGGGGGGCTCATATTTCCGCTTTGTATTCAGGGACGTTTTTAGGTAATCTATTTAGGATACAGTGCTCACGGTGGCAAGGTCAGTCTGTCCGAATCGAACCGCTTCCCTCGTTCACCTGCATTTTAATTATTATCCCTCTGAGCGATCTCAGGCGAGCATGGCGCTTCTTCTCGGGGGTTCATCTCACGTGCACCATGGCCTTCTGTTTGATCAAAAACCCAGCCTGCATGCTCCGACACTCTGATTAACCTGAACGTAAAGAACGTTTCTGGTCATGACGTGAGGAAACACCTGGAACTTTGTGCTAATCGTGTTTATTTTCGTGTTTTTTTTCCAGAATGAATACGTGTGTCCCAGGCCGCTGCCTCGAGCCTGGATCGGAGACGTTCCTAAAGTTCACTAGCCGGACTTGTATCTTCATTTTATCTACTGAAACAGGGTTCCTGAAAAGAATTTCCATCGCATCGCATCACATCGCGTCACACTTCGGCCATTTCCTTTTGTTCGGATTGTAGGAGTGTACCAGAGGAGCGAGTGAGCGAGCGAAGGGAACAAGTCGTCGTTTCCCAGAATCCCTCGCTGTGAAGGCATTTTGTATTATAATGCTCAAGACTGATTTTTGCATTCAAAAAATCTTTTAATCGCCTGCCATTTTTTTAAAGGAGCTTCTCAACTACAGCTTTGTGAGACCCATGAAGGACAACGAGGAAATAGACGAAGAGAAGAAGGAGGATGAGCAGTAGGTCATGGATGGGGAGGAGGACGTGGACGTGGACGTGGACGTGGACGTGGAAGGCTTCAGTGGTGCCTTTTTGTGCATTTCGTTCTCGTCAATTTTTATCAGTCAGGAATAAACGTATTAGAGCAAACGAGCCAATCAGGATCGAGGAACATGGAGATCATCTCCTGGATTTTCCTCTGTAATCTTTTTCATCTACGTCATCATCAGAAAGAAATGGATTTTACTCGCAATTTTTTCCCCCCGCGCTATTTAACAATCGTACGTATGCGAATGGTGATGACCTTGTGATGACCTTCGTGTGGGATTTCTATTCAGTTGGGCGCGATCTAGTTTACAACCTCAGCATGAACATGGAGGGTCTGGAACACTTTCACGATGACTGCAAATCAATGTGTGTGTGTGTGTGTGTGTGTGTGTGTACATACTTATAAGACAAAGGCGTGTGCATGACATTCGGATGTCAACTTGTAGGAATTTTCTTGTTGGTTTTTCAGCTTCTTTACTCCGTGTAATGTTTCAGCCTGCGTTCACACCAGCGAGCGACAGAAACCACATCATTTCATCCTAATCTGTACAATAAACACAGTGCGACTGCAGACGGCTGTGAGGACAAGAGCGAACAGCAGACGGCAAAATCCATCTGTTTTCCTCATAATGCATTATAATGATTTTGACTTTGATATAAAAAATGTATTTAACGATAAAAAGAAAAATAATACAAATAATTTTATAATTAATTAAGCATTTAAATTAAACAGGTAACGAATTCAAATAAATTAATTAAATAAATTAATCATAAAAAATGTAACAGCTTGGTATTGGTGTTTTTTTTTTTTTCTCTTTTTTTATTTATTAATTGTGTTATTTTGTTTTTTTAAATTAACGCAGCTTGACAATGATGCAATTTCTTTTTAATATTTTTGTATTTTAACTTTTTCTTTTTTTTTTTTTTGTTGCCCCCATTGAATTTTTTTTCCACTCTGAAATTGGCCACACTATTGTGCCCCATTATAATGGTTGTCTTTTATTTACTTATTATATTTTCCCATTTTTTTGCTTCATTGTATTTTATTTTTTCCTTTTTTAACATTTAGAGGTTAATTCTTTTTTTGCCCTATTGTTTTTTATGCTTTTTTTATTTGCCTCCTGGCAAAAAAAATTAAATTTTATTTGTATTATATAATAATTTTATCTTTAATTTAATAAATTTTTTAGCCACATTTTCTAACACATTGTTTAAAAAATACCTGATACCAAAATTAAACTAAGAAAGAATGAATGTCAATATAAAATACAATATAATATTTAAAATTAGGATTTTAAAAAGTAATAATGCAGGTTTTTATTTGACACACCGTAGTAAAGCAACTCTGGGGCAACAAAAGACCAATAGGTAAAAAAACAAAAACAATTACTAGATATTTAATTTTGTACTTAATTCAATAAGAAAACACCCTTTTTTATTAAATTTTTTTAGATATTTTGGCAGGAAGTGTTTTTTTTATTTATTTTTTTCCGGATTATTTTATTATCTCTTCTCTTAATACTTGTACTCATGTATACACCTGAGCAGGTGAGGGTTAAGGACCTCACTCAGGGGCCCTGCAGTGGCAGCTTGGTGGGGCTGGGATTTGACCTCCCAACCTTCTGATCAGAAATCCAACTTTTTTAAGTAGCAATGATTCAGGATTCAGGATTCACCTGAACTTTACTGTAGCATGACTCAATGTGGTGTTAATGATAACCGGTAATATTATTATTATTATTATTATTATTATTATAAAATGTAAAAGTAACGTATGTAATAACAGAGCAGGAGATTCATTTGCTGTGCCACTGATAAATAATGATGGTGGTGTGTTGACCTTGTCGCTTGCTTGTATGAACAATGTGTGTGTGTGTGTGTGTGTGTGTGTGTGTGTGTGTGTGTGTGTGTGTGTGTGTGTGTGTGTGTGTGTGTTTTGCTTATGCTGCCATTTTTTACCCTCCACTCGAACTTCACTCGCCCTTTTCCCACATCTGTCCTTTGTACTTTCTTCTCTCCACTTTAACTCCTGAACTCATTTTTATTTTTTATTTTTTTGGAACGAACTCCAAGAGCTTTTTTTTCTTTTCCAACACACTGTTCTGTTTTCTAACACTGTCAGAATCGATGGTGAGAAATACACACTGGTCAAATTGGAAATGAGTATTGATGAGTCGAAATGAATTGCTACCAACAAAGTCACAGAAAAGGGGAAAGAAACAGTAAAGAAGAGTGAAAGTAAATGAGTAAAATGGATCTTTTCCTCAGACAAAAGACTCAAAGATCCGCTGCTGCTGCTGCTGCTGCTGCTGTTGAGTTTCAAAAAGAAACGTAAATTAAAGGTCCTGATGGTAATGTGAAGTTAAAATTTCCTGCATCCAACATAAATGAATAACTTTTTACCTTTTTCTAATTCAACACTCTTAATGTTTCATTCGTTGCTATAAATTTCCACACGTTATTTCACCTTTACAGCTTTTATTTTATTAGCGTTGTGTTTTCAATCTAAAGGCTGAGAATAAACTCTTACGAACCTCGTCCACTCGTCTTTAAACACACTTTCCACTGCACAGATCACAACTAAAGATAACTTTCTTTCGGCTTCTCCCGTTAGGGGTCGCCACAGCGGATCCTCCGCACGTTTGATTTGGCACATGTTTAACGCTGGATGCCCTTCCTAACGCAACCCTCCCCAATTTATCCGGGCTTGGGACCAGCACTAAGAGTGGCTGGGGATGGTTCCCTGACTGGGGATCGAACCCTGGTCGCAGCGGTGAGAGCGCTGCATCTTAACCACTAGACCACCAGGGAACCTAGATCACAACTAAAGATAAATCTCTAAAAGTCTGTGGAAACACTTTCTATTTTTCAGAAGATACCTTCAAGGCCAAATGTATACTTTATTAGCCATATGTGGTTCTTCTTCAAACTGTTAGCACAAAATTGAAGACCTTTTAAAATGCCTATATCCTCAAAGTAGAAGTATTTTAGTATTTTTTTCCATAAAAGCATATAGTTCTCCAAGTAGAACTAATTTAGGAGCAAAAGAACCATCATGCCCCCAAGTGTAATTAAATTAATCCTCGGAAAAAAACAAGACGTTGACGGTGACCTGCAGCGGATCTTTATTTCACGAGAAATCTCTCCGATTTGAAACAGGAATGCTCCAGTGTTTTTCCAGAAAAATGGAAATGTCACTTTTACTTGACCAGATGTAACAAATGCTAATATGTCTGTCAGTGAATAAAAGCTAGCAATGAGGAAAAATATTTTTTAAAACCATCATCATCATCATTATCATCTGTCATTCCCACGCGTCAGTTGGTGACAGCAATATTACGCCCTCCGGCTGATATTCAGCAGCAAAGCAGCGAGATAATCACCTCACATCGTTCATCGTAGCTTCCTAAACTCTGCTACATTCTCTATGTCGTCTCCACGGCGTCTCCACGGCGTCTCCACAGAGTTACAGGAAGTAAATTTTGTTTATATAGCAAATTAAACTCACTAATGTTTAGCCCGAGTGCTTTAAAACCTTATAACTGAGAGTCACATACACATAAAACTGATTGATGCAACCACGAACCTTTATACATTCACTAGTTTCCAGACGCTGTGTAGAAATACTGTTGGATCCATAAGTATTGGCACCCACCATCAAAATAAATGCAAATGCAATCACTATAAAATATGTGTGTGCCAAGATTAATATGTTCACCATAAACATATAGAGCAATAATTTATGGCAGAAAAACAGGTGGGATATTTCAGCATGAAACTGAAAGTGTGGAAACTTTTGTGTCTTTTATGGTGTTTAAGAGACACGTGAAGGTTCCTTTTGTTTCTATGCAACAAACTCGGTAATGTAACAGTATAATTTGCTTCGACAAACAAATCTATGAAGGTCCAGATGTTGTATTTTATTTTCAGTGAAAAATCCTCCCTTAGTATGAAGAACAGCTTTACACACTTCATTTCTTCAAACATTCAATCTGAAATATTCCCCTTTTAAGAGAAATTCTTGAAACTGGACATAAAACGCTAAAGAATCCATATCGCTAGCATTAGCCGCTAACCAGGAAGTGGCTAGCGGCTAATGCTAGTGCTAGTGCTAGTAATTCTTTAGCGTTTTCATGCATGTGCAAAACAAATCTTATTTCCAGGACGGAGTGAGTCGCCACAGTGACACTGCGCTAACTCTAGTTCCTTTTTTAAACCCGTGGCATTGTTGTGTATGTTTTCATTATAATAATAATAATAATAATAATAAAATGCACTCAAAGTGCGAGGCAGAGACTAAACAAATGTGTAGTCCGCCAATGAATATGTTCCGAGGATTTAAATTTTACTTTGCACTTAAAAATGATTGCAATCAGTACACGTGTGCACCAAACTAAAAGCCCTCTACATCCCATTCCACAATGAGTCTCCATTAGCTGTTATAATCAGCTTCACTCTTTATAGCTGGAAATGTCAGATGTCACAATGTCTTTATGTAGGTTTTTTCCTGAATAAGAGCTTCTTGCGGTAAAAAACCACTTTTTAAAATATTTTTCGCTACGTTTTTATTCAGACATTTATTTATTTATTCAATCTGTGTGTTATGGTTCATTCAGACAGTCACACAAAATGAATAAATCACTCTGGTTGCTGTGATTGAAGCAGATTTACTGTTACAATGCCAACATTCATTACTTTACTTATTACGTCATGCCCTGGAGGTTTTTTTGGGGGGTTTTTTTTCATGTAGGAAGGTGGTAGCTTAGTGGTTGAGACATTGGAATATGGTCATGAGTTCAAACTCCATCCACACCAAGCAGCCACTTCTGGGCCCCTGAATAAGGCCCTTGACCCCATAGCTGCTCAATTGTATAAGATAAATGCAAGTTGCTCTGGATAAGGGACACAAATTACATAAATATTAATATTTACTATAAATACAACAGCAATCAGACAGACAGACAGACAGACAGACAGACAGACAGACAGACAGACAGACAGATAGATAGATAGATAGATAGATAGATAGATAGATAGATAGATAGATAGATAGATAGATAGATAGACAGATAGATAGAACAGTCTTTTCTTCACTAGCCTCACTTCGTATTCCTCTTGAGGGTGATAAAACATTTCCCATCTGTCCTGATGATATCAGGAATGTTACAGTTCTGATTTATCAAAGTACTGAACCTGGAGACCTCAAACGTTACTAAACCTTCCCTTACAGAAAACCTCACCACATCATACTGTACTCGCATCCGTCTAATTATTTCTTTCTTTCGGCATTCCTTCACTATTATTATTCAGCCAGACGTGTCTGCGTGCTCTGATGAATTTTACGGCACTTCTGC
>NC_139591.1:22808695-22818695 GCF_946808225.1 Silurus aristotelis
ATGAACACGGTGCTGTGAAAGAAGATACACCACTCGAGATGTACAGCATCTCCATTGTTCAGGAAATGAAATGCTTTCTCAAGGACCTTTAAAGTGCTTGAAAGGTTGTGGAACATTTTAGGAACACGGATGACTTTCTTCTCATGCAGTCTTTAGTAACAGAGAAGTCAAGTCAAGTCAATTTTATTTCTAAAGCACTTTTCACAACACACATCGTCTCAAAGCAGCTTTACAGAATTTAAGAGTGAAGGTGAACGGTGTGTGTTTATCCCTGATGTGGCCGTGGCGACTGTGAGGAAGGAAAAACTCCCTTCAGATGTTATGAGGAAGAAACCTTGAGAGGAACCAGACTCAAAAGCAGAACCTCATCCTCATTTGGGTGACATCAAGAGTGTGATTATAGTCTTTAAACACTACAGAACACTGGAGAGTGAGAACTAACATGAGCACTGGAGTGTGTGATTATGACTGATGATCTTTCTACAGTCTTTTACAGTCATTTGTGGTTATAAACCAGGAGCTACTGAGCAACTCATAAAATATCTAAACATTTGAGATCATCACAGATCCAACACCAGCTTCTCCATGCCAGAGCCTTTAAACACTCAAAGAGGTCCAGTGTCCAAAACTCCACATGAGGTGGGATCCAAATGGTGCTGGTACGTCTCTAGATGTTTTGGGATGTTTGTGGGCATCTACTTCTTTAAAGGTCCACAATCTTCATGAGGTGGGACGTGACTGGAGCTGGCACAACCTCAGGGTGTCTCAGGATGGGGAGAGAAAGAGAAGCAGTGGAGAGGAATTAGCGTAGCTGCTGTTCATGATATTAACAGCACAAGTTGATAATGTGCATGTGATCAGATGTTCTGGAGCACAAGGTTGTGATGTGATGTGTGTGATGTGTGTTATGTGTAGGCTTTGCTAAAAGGATATGTTTTTAATCCGCACTTAAACTGGGAGAGTGTGTCTGAACCCCGAACACTGTCAGGAAGACTATTCCAGAGTTTAGGAGCTAAATGTGAAAATGTTCTACCACCTTTAGTGGACTTTGCTATTCTAGGAACTACTAGAAGCCCAGAGTTTTGAGCTCTCAAGAGTGTGACGGATTAGAAGACTGGAAGACTGGAGAGATACATGGAGATAAACCATTTAGTGTTTTGTAGGTAAGTAGCAGTAGTTTGTAGTGGATTAGAAACTTAACAGGAAGCCAGTGTAGGGACGAGAAGATCGGGGTTATATGGTGATATTTTCTCGACCTTGTGAGAACTCTGACTGCTGCATTCTGGACAAACTGTAGCTTGTTTATTAATTATCCTAGTAATGCATTACAATAGTACAGTCTGGAGGTCATGGTCATGGAGGAAGCATGGACGAGTTTCTCTTCATCAGATATAGACATGTTTCTTAGCTTAGCAATATTTCTAAGGTGGAAGAAGCTGGTTTTGTAACTTGGTTGATATGATTTTTTAAAAGACAAGTTGGAGTCTAAAATAACTCGTAGAAGCCTTGTGATCTTCGGGTTTATTTATGAATAAATACAGTTCTTTTCACATTATTTATTCCAGTAAATATTTTTTATTCGCATGCTGTATTTTTTTAATGTGGTTTATTTATTGCCATAATTCTACTAATGATTTCTGTGTAATTGTCATGTAGTGTGCGGATGCACGCTGGTGGAGGCGGAGGCGGATACGAGCGCAGAATAATTGGAAGGTTTTTTTTTGCACAGGCTGACGAGTTCAATTGAGCGGGCATACACATAAACAAGAAAACAGGCAAAGGTCGGTAAAAAATGGTGAACAATGTAACAACGGGAAAACGAGAACGTGAACGTAAAATGAAAAAAGAACAGGAAAAAGAGAAACGTAAAATGGTTTGTATAAACAGGCGGCAAACACTGAACAATACTTCATGATCTGACAACAGAAACACACAGGTTTTTAAACACAAACTCATTACAGCTACTCATTAAAAACGTCTGAGAACAACAGGATATGTGAAGGAATAGCAGGCCATTAGGCCGCAAAACCTTCTCTGCTGGCCAGAATCAGAATCAGTGTTTTATTATATTTTGGTCAATGAACATGTATTAAATTATTCCTAATAATCTATTCTCTTCATTCTATAACGTTTCTCTCGATTGTGCTGCTGCTAGGACGCACGCTTATGCATAACCTTCTCTCAGAATGAGAGGTAAGTACACTTCAAGGCTCTTCTCTGTTCTGTCACCGAGGTGGTGGAATGAACTTCCCCTAGATGTCCGTACAGCAGAGTCCCTGACTATCTTCAAGCGACGACTGAAGACCTTCATCTTCCTGAAATACCTAAATTAGCACTTTCCAAGTTTGTAGAATTCAAGAGTTATATTTATATTGAGTTTGTAATCTTGTGTACCAGTGTAGATTTATTCATTACTAGAGATTTAAAGCACTTTTGTACGTCGTTATGAAAAAGGGCGTCTGCTAAATGCTGTAAATGTAAATGTAAACCTGTGTAAGTAAACACTGAAATAAAAAACCTCAAATGCAACTTTGGCTTACATTGGGTTCAATTTAGTTAACCAGTATTTTCTGTTTAATGTCCCAGATCGGGTTTCCGACCTTGCCTAGCTCCTGCCTGGCTCGCCAATAAAATATGTAGAATATGTGTATGTTTCAGTTAGAGTTTCTATCCGATCAGATTTCAGCCATGACATCACGTGTTGCTGTGGTCAAAGGCATCCATCTGCCTTGAGCCTTCACTGTGAACCGCAGGAGTCCTTTTTGCTTTAAATCCACATTGGTTTTAACTGTTACTTTAACCAATCGGATTGCGACTTGTTTGCTCCGAGGCCCAAAAACGTCAATTTTAACATCCTGTGATAATCAAACAGCTCACTAGTCAGAACTCATAAACTGCATCCTAAGTAAACTGCACAAGCTCAGATATATGCATGTGGATTTAATAGCTGTTTTTTTTTTTTCATTATACGACTGACCGAGGAGAAGAAACTAATTTGGTTGCAGAACATTTACAAGACGGACTTTTCAAGAAAAGCCGGACATCGTGAGAAAACGTCACCCAAACAGTTCAAAACAGCTGTAAAGCTTTTTTTCTGAACCAATTATACTTTGATTTCCTTAAAAAAAAAACACACAATTTGCCTTCAGTTCAAATCCCCAAGAAAACGGAATTAATGCACATGGTGATTTAATAAACAAAAAAATACACATGGTGATTTTATCAGGTGAATATCAACGCTTCTTCTAAAGATGATATATGCGGGAGGTGCAGTTGTGGCTTCAGTGAAAGGAGACGTGTTGAATTGTGTTCATTGAGTTTCTTACTTTAGTAAAGACATTTATTCTCACTGTATGAGATCCTGTGTGTGATGCAGCTCTGTTCTTCTGCACTTCTCTATTATACTGATGGTTTCTTTATAATGAGGCGATTAAGAGGTGCAGTGATTAAGGTAGAATATTGCTGAAGGTCTGGGGGTTAAATGCACACCCCGTCACTGCTACACAGGGGCAGAGACATTAAAGGAATCATAAATAGTGTTAGAACATCAAATTTACATTTATGGAATTTAGCAGATGCCTTTTTCCAGAGCGAATTTTATGTTCTGTTTCACTCATACAACTGAGCAGCTGGACTCTTGAACAAGTCTAAGCATTTGATCAGAAGTCCAACATCTTAACCACTGAGCTTTACCTCACGGAAATCCCTCCTCACACCTGACGGTAATCGTTACTCTCCACTTCACTAGATTATGAAAATAATAAAATACGCTAGTTCGCCTCGTGGAGTGTTTCTCCGATTAGCATTCTCCATGTGAACACAACAGCAGTTTCGTCTTTCTTCATCTTCTCTCATAATAACTGCAAGGGATTTAAACATTTCCTATTGCTTCAGAAGTGTTCAATTATTCAGACGGTTTGCTTTATGAATTTATAAAACGTCCTATTAAAGCAGACGAGATGGAAAACTCTGAGATATTTATTCTGTATGTGGTGTCATTAGCTGTTTTTTAGGTTTATTTATTTATTTATTGTTTTATTGCATTCCAATATTTTATTAAACAAATTTTTAAATGTATTTTTTTTCTCATTCTCATATATATATATATATATTAAATTTTTTTCATTCATATATATATATATATATATATATATATATATATATATATATATATATAAAATGTGTGGCAGTGTTTGAGGACATGGTTGTAATTTTCTCTTTTTTCCCTCTACAGACATGTGGAACTTTATGAAAAATTCACGGTATGTTAACACAAAAAGTCTGCTGTCCTGACTTCTCTGACTTCTCTGACTTCTCCAAAGGTTCAACTTAGTGGATAAAATTTAACTGGAATTGAATTCTTTAATTTTGTGTCAGGTTCAAACACACCTGAGAAAATGTACTGTGGTTATCTTTCCCCAACACATTCAACGTCTGAACACGGAAACCACTTTTCAGCCATTTGCCCGGATTCAGCAGAAGAGCAGAGCTCACTGGGAAGGTTGAGGAGAAGGTGGGAGGATAAAGTCTTACTAAAAGTTTGAAGGTAAAATGTTTGAGGTTTGGCAGAAACAATTATTCTGATTCATTAAATCATAAAATCAAATAATAACAATAAAATGTAAGAGAAAACTCTGTGTTAAACAAATAAAACCTAAATTTCTACCTGTTTTCAACTCACATAAAGGTTAAATGTGTGTAAGGATCATTTTTTGTTTCATGGCCATTTGAACTTTTTTCATTTTTGTATCAAAATCCAGAACACATTGTTTTGTATTTTTTGGCACCAGTAACTTTACTCCATTACACCATCCTTATTCAGTTCATATAACATGATACCAGTTATAACAACAGGAAATTGGTTGATTCATTGATGTCTAATTGGCCTGTTGTTGTATTAATTGATTGATTGATTGATTGATTGATTGATTGATTGATTGATTGATTGGTCGATTGGTCGATTTGTGGATTGATTGGCTTTCTAGATTGATTGATTTGTTAAGTGATTGATTGAGTTATTTTTAAAATTATGGATGATTTGTTTGTTTGGTTGGTTGTTTGGGTGATCATTTGATTAATTTGTAAATTGTTACTTGATTACTTGGTTGGATGGTTTAATTGGTTGATTGGTTGATTGATTGATTGATTGATTGATTGATTGATTGATTGATTGATTGATTGATTGATTTTTTTTTGCTTGGTCGCTTGGTCAAGTAGTTGCTTAACTGAGTCATTGTTTATTTGTTTCTTTGGTTAATGGTTGGTTGGTTGGTTGGTTGGCCAACTATTTAATTGATTGGTTGCTCACTTGCTTGCTTAATTACTTGGTTTGGTTGATTGGTTGGTCAACTGGTTGGTTATTTGTCATTTGATTAGTTGGTTGACTGATTAATCTGGAAGTTAAATAAACGAGAAAATCTGAGGTTATTGCCTTTTTTATTTAAAAAGAGTGAAAATCTAAGTGAAAGAGCAAAGTGTTTCTTTTTCTTTTTTCTTTTTCACAAATCTTTAAAAATATTACTTAATATACTCAAGATTATTTGATTTGATAAAGTATCCCAATGCAGGAAGAACAGAAAACACGCCTGAGTAATGTCAGCTGTAAGCACACCTGGGAGCTCAAGCACTGCTCTGTATTGCAGGTTTGCTGAATAATAAACATATTTTGTGTACATTTGAGAGAAATTGCTGCTGTAGTGTGTTGGAAAGGCAGGATGTGAGCACATCACACGTTTCCAGATTAACATGCTCGACTTCAACTCGCCACATCAGCAGTTTTTCCGCTGGACATAATTGCGAGGATTTGAAAAACGCTTCCTGTTCCTTTGGAAACATTCAGTAATTCTGCTTCACTGTACACAAATGAGCATTTAATTTTACAGACCAGTGTGTGGTATTACATACACAACCCCTAAACAAACCCTAAATAACCCCTAAACAACCCCCAAGACCTCAGGTTCAGCTGCATCCCATCAACTCAGGGTTGTGTAGATCCATATTAACATAATTATAATTTCATCCTTACATAAGTATCATTTAGAAAGATTTTTAAGCGAATTTATGAATTAAATCCAAAAAAGGTGTGTTTGGATTCACCAAATCCATCAAATCTGTATTTTTAAATTCTGTTTTTAATTTAATTTTAATAAGCAAAGCACAAGCACAAACACCACCCTTCACTTTAACCATTGTGACGTTTAACAAAAATCCTGCAAATCTGATTGGTCAAGAGATGAATGTAATATTTATTTGATGTCATTTATGGAAGAAGTCTCGAGTATTAAACTCCAGTGTCAGGTAACACTTAATGTATATATGAGGAATAAAACATTTCACAGTATGCTGTTATAGAAAAATAATGAACTAATTAGGTGAAAAAAGCAGCTCCACTTCAATCCGTCTGTGTTTTTTCCTTCACCTCGAACCCATAATGATTTTTTTTTTCATAAATAATAAAAGCTAACTGCAGATGGCTAACAGGGACAAGCTGACATGTGGTTAAAGAGCGACACATGGACTCGATCTATCAAAAGAACCAGAAATGCACAATCACAGTTTTGCTTTTGGGTCTTTTTGTTTCTTTATCCACAGGTGACGGATGAAGAGTGGGCTGTGTTACATTTCCATCTGAAAGGCCTCATAAACAGAGCAGGGAGGAAAAGTGGAGTCTCTGAAAACCGATAACAAAGACATACAGATGGGCGTCTGGCCCCATCCCCCACTGCACTCAGAGGAAAAGAGAGAGGAGAACATTTAGAGATCCTTGGATGTTGGAGAATTTCTATCAGTTCTCTTTAGTTTTATTTGTAAGACAATTTTTATAATGGACATTGTTGCAAAGCAAAAGTATTGGGACACCTTAGTCTTTGTATGCAGTCGCATGGAAATGTCTCCTATACATTAATTGAGACTCAAATCTGTTCCAGCATGTGCACAAATCCAGCTCCATGAAGACCTGCTTTACATGGGTTAGAGTGGAAGATCTCCTGCTATAGAGCTCCAACCCTTTTGAATACATTGGGGATGAATGTGAATGCTGACTGCACCTCAGGCCGTCTCACCTTCTCACCTACATCAGTACCTGACTTTACTAACACCCTCGTAGCTGAATGGATCTCCACAAAATCTACTAAAACATCTTTCCGTAAGAGTGGAGATTAATATATCAGCAAGTGGAGACCAAATGTGGAATAGGATGTTCAAAAAGAAGTTCAGGAAAAACCTTTGTCCATATATACAGTAGTATGTTTTAGAAATATTTATGCGATGAAAGAAGCCTATATGAAGAATATTATCTACATGAGCATTGAAGGAAAGACTGAAGTCAATAACCACACCACTGATGAAACAAAAAGACTATCCAGAGATACGAGAGCTTCCTTCTGGATGCATATTAGCCTAAGAAATGTCTTCCGTCTTATTAAAACAGTTATAAGGAAGTGGTTGAAGTTGGACCTGGTGTTTCTCATCTGGCTTTGCTGAAACTACAACTGTGTATCATCAGCGTAACAGTGAAATGGAAGTGTTTCCATTCACATTAATCCTTAGATTTTTTTGGATGTCTGTATGCTGTTTTCGGTTTATAAGACCTCCATCATGGCACCAGAATGGATCAGGCATCTACAGAGAGCAGAGACATCCAGGAACACTGGGATTTCAACCAGAGAAGCATTCTTTATCAAGAGCTTGTGATGAAATCAGTTTGGAAAAGATGTTAACCGTGATTGAGTGGATCGTTTATTAAGGGCTTGTTGTGTAGGTACATGAGTGTGTGGAATTTTTACTCTACAGTCTGCTCTCATTACAAAGCTCTCAGAGATCCCAGACCTTTTTGGGCACCTACTCATGCTGGGTATATTTATTCCTTATTTATAATTCTGCATCTGTATATAATACTGCATCAAAAAGACCAGACAGACAGACAGACAAACAGACAGACAGACAGACAGACAGACAGACAGACAGACAGACAGACAGACAGACAGACAGACAGATAGATAGATAGATAGATAGATAGATAGATAGATAGATAGATAGATAGATAGATAGATAGATAGATAGATAGGAACTTCAGTGTTGCTAAAATGAAACCCTTAAAACAATCAGAGATTGTGAATGCAGATGTCAAGCGTGATGCTTTTAAGTGTGTCTCCAACATTGTCCTCCAACAGTTAGGGGAAATACAACATCTTTTTTCAGCTTCTGCCATTAGGGGTCTCCACAGCAGATCATCCATCTCCATACCCCCCTGTCCTCTACATCTGCCTCTTTCAAACCAACTACTGCATGTCTTCCCTCACCACATCCATAAACCTCCTCCTTGGTCTTCCTCTTTTTCTCCTTCCTGGTGTCTCCATCCTCAGCATTCTCCTACTGAAATACCCCATGTTCCTCCTCTGCACATGTCCAAACCATCTCAATCGAGCATCCATCACCTTGTCTCCAAAACGTCCTGCGGTGTCCCCATTTCTAAAAGGGCAAAACAACATATGGCTGGAAATAAAGGTGTCCCAATATTTTTTGTTCATATACTGTAGTGGCTCCCGTTAGGCATCAATCTAATGTCTGATCTAATGTCTGATCTATTTTAAAGTTGAATTGTGGCACAAACACACAAACAGCATCAGATTTGCGATTAGCTTTTGCATTCCGTGTTTATTTATTACATACACTAAAAACATTCATGAACAAATACTCAGAATCAGACACATGTAATAACAGAATTAAAGATTCTCCTGATGGAAAACCAAACCATCATCATTAATCATCTCTAAACTACAGCAAAAACATGACTGAGACAATTTTTGGCCAATCCTGGTTTGAGCAAGAGCACTGCCCCGCCTACAGCAACAACCACGACAGTCAGACCAGCCAGGAGGCGGGATGAAGTGACAGAACCATGGGTGCAATCCCAACCCCGGGATAAATCCAGCGGTGCCCTTATAAGGTCTGATTTCACTTCTTGGAGTTCGCTCTGAGACAGAACGTCTGGAGAAACGTCTGCGAGAACTTCAAGAGCTGCCCGATGGCCAGACTGAACAGCACCACTCAGGTAACCGCACCACTGCATCGCCGTCTCTGTTCCCGCCCAGAAGATCCTGAAAACAAGCAGGAGGTCATAAAGGCATTGAAATTGTTCTTTATTCTGTGTGCTGGATTCTGGTCTGGTTTAGAAAGTTCTGAGGAATTTTCTATGAGAACAGCTTTTAGAAGGTTTACATAGGAATTCATGGTTATGTAACATTAATGGAAGGAGTCTCCAATGTCAGTGCTTTGTTGCAGTCAAAGGTAAAGTTAGAGCAGTCATGCTGGAACAGGGTTTGGTCTCCAAGTTCACAAGAAGGCAAACTTTACAGTGGATGCCTCCATATCTTAAGACGTTTTATACAATTGTTTGCCTCCAACTTGATAGGAACAGTTTGGGGAAGAACCACATACGTCTGGAAAAGTTTTTTCACATTTTTTTTCTTTCTACTATATAAGGAAATTTAATAAATAATAAAAAATATAAATAAATAAAACATACCTACATACAGGCATAAATGCATAATTTAACATTATATTAGAAACTTTGAAAAATATCTTTAATATGTGTGTGAGTTTATTACATTTATTTATTAAATTTTTTTGCTGGTTTGGTTTGTTTGTTTATTTCTATCAATAATTACGGATTTGTTTGCATTTAGTTGTAATTTGATGTGGATATTCTTTCTTTAGGGATATCGAATGATCAGGTTTAAAAAAGAAAAAAAAAGGTTGAACTCTCATCCTCAGGCCACTCTGTTCATCTGTTCAAACGCTTTCTGATCGAGATGTTACATCTGAAACATGATTTCTCTGAATCCCATCTGACAGGTGAAAGTCCTTCTCTGATATTACAGCACGATCCAATCCCACAGCTCGGTGATCGCGGCTCTCAGTCTGGCTGCCGCATTACACCGTCTCAGACTGCAGCTCAATTCTCCACTCTGATTGGTCAGGAGGTGTTGATTTATTTTCT
>NC_139591.1:22823695-22841195 GCF_946808225.1 Silurus aristotelis
CAGGGGAGTTACAGTAAAAAACATTATTTAGTAGTTACAGTTAATGATGGGAATGTCTGCAAAATGACTAGAAAATAAAATACTGATAATTATTGTTATTTTGGTTATATTTATATCAATACAGTATATATATATATATATATATATATATATATATATATAGGCCTGGGGTGCAGTCAGTGTTCACATTCATCCCAAAGGTTTTCAGTAAGGTTGCGATCTAAACTCTATAGCAGGAGCTCTTCCATTCCAACCCATGGAAAGCAGATCTTCATGCTGGAACAGGTTTAGGTTTCCTAGTTCAAGTGAAGGAAATATTTCATGTTACTGCATTCAAAGACGTCCTGCACAATTTGTATCACCAACTTATGAACAGTTTGGGGAAGAACCACATATGGCTGGAAATGTCAGGTGTCCCAATACTTATAATAAATAGTAATAAATCATTACAAATGTATACTGCACACGTGAAAAGAAATTGCAGTATATAGATTACTGTCTATGTAGTGAATTCTTGGAGCATATAAAAAATTACATATTAAAAGTTAAAATTCTTATGAAATATAAAACCGTGATGATGAACATGTTCGACAACAATTAAACCATTAGGGCTCAGGTTTTACCTTGAGCAAGGCCCATAGCTGCTCAGTTGTATAAATCCCCATAAGCACGCTCCAAAATCTTGTGGAACATCTTCCCAGAGGCGTGAAGGTTATTATAATAACAAGTGAGGATTAAATCTGGAATGAACGCACATACCAATCTTATGCTTTAGTGTCCACAAACCTGTGGCCATAAAGTGTGTATGTACTGTAGGGAAAAATTTTTTAGTTCCAATTAAAAATATCATCATTTCCATGCCCAATACTTATCATTATTTCTGGACTTAATCAATTTTGTGCTCTTTTTTGTTTTCTTCAGCTATTTTCTGCTCCTATCCGAGGTACAGATCGGTGCTGTCACTACTTTTCACGTCACTTTGGATGATACGAGTGTAACTGCTTTACTGAAACCTGCTCCTTAATTATTTCACATGCAATTTATCTCAAATAAAAATCAATGTCGTGCATTTTCAGAGCCGTGGACGTGCATTTTCCTTTAAATCAATGCAGACGACATGAAGGTGACCCTGAAACTCCTTCAGATTTCTCATAACCCGGACGGGAAAAAGAGATTTCAACCTTCATCCGGCTGCAGACTTTTTCACCGCGACATGCTTTTCGATGTCTTTTCCTTTCTAGATTCAAGAAATCCACAAAGGAAATATAGCTTCAGGTTTCATATTAGAAACGTTATTAATTTTTAAAAAATAAACATTTGTATACTTTTGTAAAGCAGCGAAGTCGAAAACCTCGCTTTGTGTTGCTTTGATTGCACACTTTTTCTGTTTCATGTTGTGAAGGGGTTCGTTACTGTCTTGTGTAACCTTCATTCCTTTCACTGTTCATTTTTCTAAAAGAAAAAAAATAACAAAACGAGTGCTAATAATACACTGCTCTGGAGTGGTTTTAAAAATATCTACACTTAAAGGACAAACATTTGTGGACACCTGACTATAAGACTGGTATGTGCTTCTTTTTGAACATTCCACTCCACATTTACTGCCCATTTGCTCTTATAATAAGCTCCACTCTTCTGGGTAGATGTTTCACTAGATTTTTTAGGAGATTTGTAGAGATTCTTTCAGCCACAAGGCTGTTAGTAAAGTCAGGTATTGATGTGCTGTAGGTGAGAAGGTGAGGAGGCCTTAGGGTGCAGTTAACGTTCACATTGATCCCAAAGGTGTTCGATGGGTTTTGAAGCTCAATAACAGGAGATCTTTCACTCCAGCCCATGGAGCCAGCTTAGTGCACAGGAGACTCTGCGAGTGTGTAAAGCTGTTCTTCATACTAAAGCAGATTTTTTTTTTACTGAAAATTAAACAGAACATCTGGACATTTATAGATTTGGTTGATCAAAGTCAATCTTCATACTGTTACATTACCCAGTTTGTCACATAGAAACAGAAGGAACATGAACTTGTCTCTCTACACTTTTTACAGGCACTGTTTTAAAGTGATTACTAAATGTAAAAGTAAAAAAAAGTATGTATGTAAGTAAGTAAGTAAGTATTTCATTCTAATGATAATTTACAGACTTTCACCTAAAAACATTGAACCTTTGTATAAATTTTAGGTTTAAGAATTAATTTCAATGAATTTGATGAAAGAGATTTCCAGTTGCTGAAATAACAAAACCAAACGCTGCGTATATAATTAATGTTGATCATGTTGGTAAACGAAGGTCTACGCTTCACCAGCACATGTCAGCACACCCACATAGCGAAAGGTTAACGTTTGCTAACGTGTTTAACAAACAAAGCACGAAGGCGTTAATTAATATCGCTTGCCTCTAATTAGCCGCTGCGAGGGTCGACAAGGTGACGATTATAAACATGCCGCCTTTTCTGTGCTCTGTGTGTGTGTGTGTGTGTGTGTGTGTGTGTGTGTGTGTGTGTGTGTGTGTGTGTGTGTGTGTGAAAAGAACCCTTGCACCAAACATCATTTAAACCTTTTCCTTGTTTATTTTCTATTTAATTAGAAAGATAGAGATGGAAGGTGGAAGCTCATTGGTTAAGGCAGTGAACTGTGGATCAGAAGGTTGTGAGTTCAAGTCCCAGCATCTACCAAACTACCCCTAGCTAGCCCCCTAACCCTCACCTACTCAGCTGAATTACTAAGATAATTGTAAGTGTCTCTGGATAAGGGCATCTGCCAAACGATATAAATGTAAAACTGTTAATTATCCTCTAAACCTAAGAACCTTCTGCATAATGATCCTGCATTAAAACAGTAATAATGCAATACAAATTCCAGTAAGAAATCCATGTAGAACCCCTGGTTCCAATTCAAGAGTAATTAGGGACCCAATAAATCCTGAAATGCCCATGTAAAAAGAATAGATGGTATAAGATTCGTTTCCTGTTATTTCAAATTTATTTTTGATTATTATGCTGAACCCTTTAAGACCCCCAAACCACAATGTTGTGATCCAGTACCGGGCTGTGATCAAACTCCTACAGGGTCACACAAGTACATTCTGGAGAAACGTCTGTAGATATGATGCTGTATTATTTATTGTGCATGTTGGCCTTTTAAGAGCCAACTTAAATTTACATATGACACTATTTCATTTCCAACAGGTTCAGTTCATTATTCGTACGAGTGTTCAACAAATATCCATCGAACGTTTCGTTAGTGAAGGAGGGAAGAAAAGACCAAGCAATGGTGAGAACTAAGAGAAAGAGAGAGGGAGAGAGAGAGAGAGAGAGAGAGAGAGAGAGAGAGAGAGAGAGAGAGAGAGAGAGAGAGAGATGAGAATAATGATGAGAAAAATGTGAAAAAAGAAAGCAGAAAATATGATGACAGGGATCTAAGATATGGTTTGGTCTCCACGAGCAGTTCACACTTTTCATGCTCCATGTATGTAATTTGTGGAGATACGTTAGATAAAGAATCAGTGAAGCTTCAGAATTTAAATAAAAATTGAAAATAAGCTTTCGGCATTGAGAGACAAACTGTTGGATTATTTTCAGTGGAAATTTTATAATGATTAGAAAATTGTTCTGATCTGACACACACACGCACACACGCACACACACACACACGCACGCACACACACACACATGCGTATACACACACACACACACACACACACACACACACACACACACACACACACACACACACACACACACAAATACCACCAGCTGCTCCATGAGAACCACATGGAGCCAGTAACTATCCAATAAACCTTTAAAAAAGTCTGGAAGTATCGTTATATAAACTCCAAGCTATTGGATATTTTTATATAAGGAATAATCCAGTTGTAGGTGTGAGGTGTTCCAGGATTTTGGTGCATGATGTGAAGGTGAAAACGTTCCAAGGTGAAGCAGAGAGCATGAAAAAGGTGTAAAGTCTCACACATAGTTGTGGCTCGTCACCCTATACAGTACCATGGACAGTTCCCAACATTGGGGCGGTTAAAAGTGTTACTGTATTTTGAAGAGTAAAAGTAACTGAATGAATCAAAAGAACAAATCATTTTTCTTACACATTTTATATACATCTCGTTACATCTCCATTTCTGCTGCTCTAAATCACACGCAAAAAAAAAAGTACTGTCAGAAGACTACATATATTTGAATCACTTCTAAGAAATAGGTATTACAGAATGAGGATGAAATGAGTCTGTGCTGCATCTCCACTAATAATGAAGCTGTTGGAGTTAACTTCTGGTGATGTTTGTCACTCTATTTCTCATTTCAATGTTTTCTTCTCCAGTTTGTCAAATTCATCTTGTTCTTTAATCCCTTTTTTATTTTTTTAAATCACCATATTCACCAAATAAGTTCCTACACATGCAAACTGTAACTGTTGCTGTCTTGAAAAGCCCCTAGTGATCCACATAAACCAGAAGTATGGGTGAAGCCACTGACAGCTGATTTATTAGAAATACTGATTTAATTATTTTTTATTATTTCACAATTATTTACATTTTATGATAAATACATGTGATTGATTTAATTTAATGAAATACATTTATTCAATTAAAATTAAAATAAATTGGATGATTAGAATTCTATTTATATTTTATTTTATTATAAAAAATACTTTAACCAGGTTGTTCAACAAGATTTTGGATGGTGAGAAGATGGATCCTGAGGAATGGAGAAGGAGTGTGCTGGTACTGATCTTTAAGAATAAGGGAGATGTGCAGACCTGCAGTAACTACAGGGGAATAAAGTTGATCAGTCACACCATGAAGTTATGGGAAAGAGTAGTGGAAGCCAGGCTGAGAGAAGAGGTGACCATCTGTGAGCAGCAGTATGGTTTCATGCCGAGGAAGAGCACCACAGACGCTTTAAGGATGTTGATGGAGAAGTATAGAGAAGGTCAGAAGGAGCTGCATTGTGTGTTTGTGGATTTAGAGAAAGCGTACGACAGGGTGGAGAGAGGAGTTGTGGTATTGTATGAGGAAGTCAGCTGTGTGGGAGAAGTATGTGAGGGTGGTGCAGGACATGTATGAGGACAGTGTGACAGCAGTGAAATGTGCAGTAGGAACGACAGACTGGTTCAAGGTAAAGGTTGGATTGCATCAAGGATCGGCTCTAAGCCCACCAGGAAGGAGGAAAAGAGGAAGATCAATGAGGAATTTATGGATGTGGTGAGGGAAGACATGCAGGTAGAGACAGATGATCCGCTGTGGAGACCCCTAATGGGAGTAGCCAAAAGTAGAAGATTTAATTATTTAAATATATTTATTTAAATTTTTATAAACATACTTCCAGCATATTAATATTTTTTAAAAGTTATTTACAATTATAATTAATTACATAAATTAATAAATGTATTTAATTATTAAAATATTTTTCAGGCATACTGCTACTTTTTTGTAATATTAGGAGAATAATCTGATGTCTTTTATTTAAAAACAATTATAACTACTGACCAAATATGGTTATTATTTATGTGATTTTATTATTTAAATGAATTGACAATAAATGGAAGTTTTGCCAGCTGGATGTTGCAAAAGCACATATGAAACTTACGATCAGGTGACCAAAAACTTTTAGCAAAAAAGTGGATCATGGTGACACACAGAGTGACTGGTGATTGTTCTACACTGTTTACACACGTCACAATCTTCTCCTCGCTGCAGGAGACGGAGTCCATGTGCTCGCACCTTTCATCACGACGCCAATCAAACCAAAGTTCGGTGTGCGGAACATTAAAAACACCAAATAATTACATAGATGTAGGCCGAGTCCTTCCAGCGCTGCTGAGTTCTCCACTCTGATTGGCCAGGAAGTGCTATACCAATGTGTCACACAGGTTTATATTAATCTAGTGCTCTAATATGTTATGGTTTCTATAGTAACGGGTCATTCACAGGGAGATGCAGGATAAAAGCAAATATTAAAACTTCTGATCAGTCTGATGTTTATTTAATGTGTGTGGAAGGAGTCTCCAGTTCAAGTGCTTTGTGAAATCTTCAGGGCAACTAGTTTATGATTAAAGCATATGATAAATGCATCAATTATATATACACACAAACTCACACACATCGTGTAAACAAAAGTATTAGTTTTATTGGTGGGTTTTTTTTCAGCCATTGGTGATTCTTCTCCAAACTGTTACCACAAAGTTCGAGGCACACAATTGTGTCAGATGTCTTTGGATGCGGTAGCATCAAATTTTCCCTTCCAGCTTTTCCAGCGTGACAATGCCCCTGTGCACAAATCCAGCTTCATGAAAGATCTCCTGCTATGGGGCTACAACTCTATTAAACATCTTTGGGATGAATAAAAAAGCTGAATGCCATCCAGGCCTTCACACCTTCTCACCTACATCCACACCGCACCTGACTTTACTAACACCCATTCGGCTGAATTAATCTCCACAAGTACATTCCAAAATCTTTCAGAACATCTTTCCAGAAGAGTGGAGATTATTATTTTAGCAAATGGAGCTAAAAATAATTTAAGAATTTTCAGAAGATTTGGAGATGATTCAATTAATTTAAATTATTAAACATATTTATACTTTATATATAATGTTTAATAGTTTAATTCATTTAAATCATCTCCAAATCTTCTGAAATATGTCACTTCAGTAACTCTGACGCTGTCCATCTTTAATAACTTTTTATAGTTCAACTAGTATAACTTTTTTTATTTTAAAACATTTTAAATTTGGATATATATATATATATATATATTGTTTTTTTTTATTATTATTTTTTTTTTTTTTTTAAGGAGTTTCATTGACCGATACGTGTGTGGACACGTATGCATGAAAAAAAAAAAAAAAAACGTATTAGTTACTCCGCTTCATCACACTCTTGCTATTGTTAAATATGTTCCTGTAACTTGGAGAGTTGTACTGAAAACAACTAATAATATCATGTAGCTTCAGTGTAGCAAAATTCCTCAGAATAATTGCTTTAATGTCCAAATGGGTGTTAGAAGTTCATCCTCAGATTGATAAACCAGGCGTTAGTAATGGACAGCGAGAAAAAGAGAGAAAAAGGACAGAAAAACAGAAAAGAGTCTCGTGTCATCTTGAGAGTTCTGTCGAGTTTCACACTCAGAGGGCGTCAGGAGCGAGGTGACGAACACTTCTTGTCCTTAACGGCTTACTGCGCTCCTCCTCGAACTTCTCGCCGAGATGTCAAGCTTGCACCGGGGAGTGATTTCACATGCTTTATAGTGACGTGTCTGAACGAGCCTCAGCGACACGCCGTGCTGAGAAATGGAGCCGAACTAATCATCTAAGCCGTCTTCACCATCGCATTCACCATCAGGACCAGACATTCGGCCGAAACGCATCAGCAGGGGCGCCCCTTAATTCTGAGATTTCTACTGAAAAAACTTCAACCTTAAGAAATCGAGAAATTCAAGGTGCTTTATATAATATTATATAACCCCGGGAGCAATCTCAGCACATGTGGTGCCTTTACTCACCTAAAAATTGTCTAGGATGCCATGTCTTTCTTTATATTTGGTATAAAAACCTCCTCTATAAGGACATTATACATCAGGTAACATCAAGGGCATTCTCGAAACATGTGGTGCGTTCACTCGCCTCCAAATTTCCCACAAACTTTTTGTTTACATTCTGAATGAAACTTTCAGCAATATATAATACAAGGAATTTTTGAAGTTTACATCGCATAAAATCTATGAAATGGATTTTTCTCAAAATTTTGTACCTTTTAATGTAAAAAAAAAAACCTTAATGAGCTCCACTAGAAATTTAATCAAATATTATACAACATCAGGAGCATCTCAGAGCAAATTTTATAAACTCATATCTTATTCAGAATTGACCATGTACCATGGTAAAGAAAAGATCGTCTCAAAAATGTCTCAAAAACATGGGAAAGTCTGGAAAAAACAAGTCTTAAAAATTAAACGGTTTGAGAAACATTTTCCGACTAATGAGATTATTTTACATCAGGTCAGTTAAATGATTGAGTATACATGGTGTATCTTAAAGAGGCAGAGTCTCTCAGAAGTAAATATGGGCAGAGCTTCGCCTTTTTTTTTTACAATTTGAAAAAAATGTTCGACTGTAAATAAAATATGAATTTATAAAATTTGCAAATCATTGCATTCTGTTTTCAATCACATTTTATACAGTGTCCCAACATTTTTGGAATTAAAGTTGTAAATTTGCTGTAAAAACATAATTAATGAGAAATCCAGTAGTTTCGTACAATATTAAAAACCATGAGCGATCTCGGAGAATGTGGTGCATTCACTTGCCTTAAAATTGTCTGTGAAATTAGACTTCGTTTCGAATTCTGCACTTTACACTGTAAAAACATCACTGATGTGAACTACAAGGAATTGTATATGATTTAATCCAATGGCAGAGGCTACACACTCACAAAGACACTTACATTTGTCATAAAACTGTAAATATGACGTTTTTTTCCCATTTTTTCCCTTTGTTCACTTGCCTTAAAATTGGCTAGAATTTGGTTAAAACTGTCTACAAATTAGACCTATTTTCATTGAATTCTGTGTTTTGTATTGTAAAAATTCTAATTAATAAGACATAGAATTAGTTTAATACAATACTGTAAAGTATCAGGAGTGAGCTTATAGCATGTGATGCATTCACTTGGCGTAAAATTGTCTGCAAATGTAATTTTTTTTCATTATATTCAGTGTAAAAACTTCTACAAATACCAGGGGTTCTGTATAAGATATAATATACAACATTAGGGCCGATCTGCAAGCATGAGGTGCGTTCACTCGCCTTCAAATTGTTTGTGAATTAGGACTGTTTCCATTAGATTTTGTGTTTTACGTAGTCAAAAAGTTGTTTAAAATACTGTATATTGTTTTACAATATTATTAAGCATATTATGTGACATCAGGAACAAAATCAGAGCATGTAGTTTGTTGACTTGTCTGCAGATGTCACTTTGTTTCTGTATATTTTATGTAAAACTTCATAAGTGAGAAATGTATTTTCTTTCTGTACATTATATTCTTGCCTTTATTCTATAAACATTTCCCATCTACAAGGTTTATATTTTAGTTTTTTTATATTCAGTGTAAAAACTTCTTCATCGAGTTTCATATAATATCGTAAATTCTTTAAGCGTGTGAGGTGTGTTCACTTGCCTCAAAATTGTCTGTTAGTTTGACTGTTATTTTTTTATATTTTGTGTAAAAAAAAAACTTTCTTGATTAGAAAAACTCATTCAAGGATTTTTGGGAGTTCACTTGCTATAAAAATGCCTGTAAATGATTTTATGCAATCTTGTGCTTTATAATGGAAAAAATCCTCAAGGATGAGATCTAATAGTAGTTTAATATATTGTACAGCATCAAACCCAATTTTAAAGAACATGGTGCGTTCGCTTGTTTTAAAATAGTCTTTTTTTCTTTTTTTTGTGTAAAAAAAAGAAAAAATTTTCTTTGGCAAAAATAGAATCAATAAGAAAGACAAAGAGTTTTTTATAATATATAACATCGCAGACGATCTCAGGGCTTGAGGTGCGTTCACTTGCCTGAAAAATCTCTGTGAATTTGGGTTCAAAATAAATGAGCAGGTACTTCCGAGCCCTGCTTATTTACATTTTTATTCAAACTAAAATGATGGCATCCAGCCAGTCGCAAGGAACATGTAAGGACCCAGAGGTGTCTTGCGTCACACCGCAGTATTTCTATGATGCATCAGGCAGCATGATCGCCGAAGCGTGAGCGGAAAAACAATCCGAGGAAACATTGTTTTTTTTTAGATACTCACCTGTAGCTCCCTGACTCATTTTTTTTTAACTCCCTGTCAAAAATGCCAGTATGTGGTCCAAGCCTTTGCAGCCAAACACACTCTTTTCTCCTCTTCCTCCGCCCCTATCTGAACATTATAAATCTGACTCCTGCATTAAAGCCAGACGTCTCCGTGGCAATCCTGCTGCACTGGGGTTTTTTTTTAAGCAATATCAATTAGCATAAATCCGGCTAACGAACATGCGACCAGACGCTGAGGTCTGGAGACGAAGCAATCGTGACTGTATCAGCCAGTGACTCAGAAATTTGTGTCACTTACTTTCTCCTGGTAGTGAATGTAGGAGGCGGCTTCAGGGCCCAGATACTTCACCAGGCTGCTAACAACGGCATCTCGTCTCTCTTCGGTCTGAAATGAAGCAAGAATAGAGCAGCTTTATTTAATGACAATGACATAAGCTCGTTATGAACTCGTGTGACTGATGACACGGTCAGAGAGAAATGCTTCAATTCAACTCTCCATTCTGATTGGTCAGAAAGCGTCAGTGTAGTGTCTCGAACTGATACCAGATCTTCATGGAGCTGGATTTGTGCACCGGGACATTGTCATGCTGGAACAGGTTTGGATTTCCTGGTTAAGGTGAAGGTAAATTTCATGCCACGATATCCAAACACGCCGTATACTAACGTGTGCCTTTAATTTTGTAGTAACAGTTTGGGGAAGAACCACATAATCAGTCAATCAGTCTGTCTGTCTGTCTGTCTGTCTGTCTGTCTGTCTGTAAAACTATCTATCTACCTGTCTCACTGTCTGTCTAACAGTTTGAAGAAGCATATATGGGTGAAAAGGTTGGGTGTCCAAATACTTTTGTTCAGATAGCATATGTATTTAAAGGTTAAATGATGCTCGAGCTGTGAAATGTGTTTTGACCTCGGTGCTAAAGCCTCAGTAAAATCTTCTCTATTTAATTTCATTTCTAAAGAACTTTTAACAAGGCCATTGTCCCAAAGCAGCTTTACAAAAATAAAGAGGTTATAAATTTGTATGTATTAATTTAGTGCCTATAGGTTTATTCCTAACCCTGACCTCGAGAGGAACCGAACTCAAAAGGGAACCTTTATCATCAACACCGAATGTCTATTCATTACAGTTTATTGTTGAGGTGTTCAGTGATGATCGCTGAAATACCGAACTGTTCATGCAATCTGTGGCCTCAATCAACACCTGGGTGATTATATTCAAACTCTCCACATGATCGCAGATCTGAAACGTAAACACAAGCTGAGAGAGAGAGAAAAAAGAGAGGGAGAATGAGAAGAAGAGAGAGAGAGCTGACAGTGAGGATTAAAAAGCCCCATAAAAATACAAGATACCTGCAAAAGAAAAAAGGGGAAAAAAAGAAAATCACATGGCATGTCCACTCTTTAAAACCCTGCCAGCGCTCACCGGTGAGCGGAATGTTAATTAGCCGCAGTTTGCTAAATAAAAACGGAAGATAAACAAACAGCTCGGGGGCTCGGATGGCGGCGCGCGTCTTTAAAACAACACAATCACGCTGCGGAATCTGAATGAAGGCTCAGGAGGAGATCGCGCTGTGATGCGTCATCGTTTCTGGGCACTATGGTGGCTCTCTGTGGTGTGTGTGTGTGTGTGTGTATGTGTGAGCAATAAGAAACAGATGAAGCAATATCACACTCGGTCAGAACACACGCTGAAGTTTTCTGCTTTGATGATTAATAGAATGAACAGTTTTTGTGAACTTTACTCCATTTTTTTGTTCCACAGAAGTTTTTCCGGGTGTCTGGAGCTAGCGTGTTTAGCTTAGGGCTTCGATGGAAACCAGCATTCTATTAGTGATGAGTCGTTCATGATCGTTTTTCTGAAACTACGAGTTCATTTCCTGAGTCTCCTGACCTGAGACGTTCATTCTTTTCTATTATTGTAATTTAAACCGTAGTTTATCAAGAAATCCTGAAACTGTGCAGCGTCATGCTGAATTCATGACCTACCATTTTGATGATTTTTTGTTTGTGAACGATGACAATGGGACTTTTTTGATTCTGATGGGAATGAGATGTTCATGGACACTTTAGAGAGATGAACTAAGGATTTTAAGAAAAGCACAGTTTTTTGCAAGACATCCAATGTGTTGTGCTGTTTGTACAAATTGTTTTGAGAAATGCAACTGCTGATTCCGAAATATTTGAGATTCGAGAAACGCTCCAAAGCAGCGGAGAAAAACTGTAATAGATCAGTGTGCTGAGAGTAAAATTCGAGTCTTTGCACATAAACTGATTTGATTAAGTAAAGAATCTTGTGATAAAAATGATAATAGGAAAATTACAGTTATAATAAATCAGTTCTTTGAATACTTAAGTACATCTGAAGGCAAAAACTTTTGTACTTTTACTCAAGTGAAAGTTTAAAGGGACACTTTTACTTTTACCGGAGTAAAATTTTAGTGTCTTAATTCTGAGTAGATACTTAAGATACTCATCCAGAAAAACTTTATACTTTCAATTCTTTCTGGTTCTTTTTTTTTAAAACTCTTTTCAGCCCCCATCTAAATCAGTGTTTACGGTGCAGATGTCGAAAATGGAGCAGAGGTGTTATAAAAGGGCAGATTAATTTAACACACTTCACCAAAGAGAACACACATTGAAAGTCACCTCTTCGGGGACGTCTCCTGACACCTGAACACTGCGACTGCATCCATTTTCACCTCATCATGGAAACATGCTTTAAAAGCTCAGAACCATATGAAGCTGCAAACCTCTGGGACGGACCCCAAAATCCCCCTACGCTGTTTATGACACTATTCCATTCCTGTTCTCTCACACCCTCTCTCATTTTATCTCTCTCGCATTTTCACCCTCTCCCCCTCAGTCTCTCACCTCTCGGCTGTTCCAGTAGCAGGCCTGAACCCCGGCGATGAAACCCACCAGCGCCGGGCTCCCGCTGGGACTGCTGGCATCAAAGGTGACCCCGAAAGGGCATTGAATAGAGGGACGTGCCAAGATCTCTCCAGAGTAGCCTTTCTGCTTCCAGAATGCCTGCAAAGAATATAAATTCATTGCTGATATCAAAATAGAAACTATTCTCATTATACACCTGACTTTTCCACCCATATGTGGTTCTCACTGAAGGGTTTGTACATGAAAACCTTTCGAACATTTTGTTGTAGGTTCCATATAAAATCGTGTTTCGAACCCTTGCATACGGAATAACTGTATGTGTGTGAGACAAAAACCAACTTGTGGGAACTATTTATTTTTATATATCTACACTCATAGGGTGCTTTCTGAGATTGTTTGATCATAAAGGATTCTGGGACCTTTCTGACTGGTAAGCACTTTCATGCTGGAAATGTAAAAATTTAAGTCCTTTAAAACTTACTGTAGGGGACTGACTGAAAAAACAGGGCTTCGCTCAGCCTCTGTGCACTGTTAAGAACTTCGCTCAGCCTCTGTCCCACTGATGAGGACTTCTCTCAGCCTCTGTGCCCTGATGAGGACTTCGCTCAGCTTCTGTGCCACTGATGTGGACTTCGCTCAGCCTCTGTGCCCTGATGAGGACTTCACTTAACTTTTGCCTGGGTGAAGATGTCACCCCACCTTCTAGCTTGGTAAAGAATGTTGCTTCCCTCCGTTTTTTACAGAGAGCAGTGTTCCCCTGTTAACTTTGCATGGCCTGCAGCCCCTTGTTTGTGCTTGTTCACTGGTTGGAGAACATCCTATGGCGTTCGCAATGGCACTCACAGGGATCCGCAAAAGGCAGAAAACAACTGCTTGGGCTCTTTCAGGCTCTTTCAGGACAACAACTACATTTCCCACAGACCATTGCACCACTTACCCCCATGTCATGTGGTTGTTTGAGCACCTGATTCACGTTAACTATAATTAGCACACACATGTATATACACAACTAACAGCATTCATTGTCTTATTCCTGTTTCACATTCAGGTTATGGTTTTGTGTTTCTTTTCATATAATTGGTTTAATGTTTTTTTTACAGTTTTTTTTACAGTTTCAGTTGCAGTTTTCCAACCACTTCCTGCTTCATTACATGACAGTTAGATGCAACTTCTCGAAAGATGCATTTTGATTGTTCTCTGCACTGTCCCTTAATATTCTGCTGAAAGTTTTCTCTAGCTTTGGATTGTTAGTGACGTGCCACCAGAGAGAAGGTTCTTAGCAGCCACTCACATAAATGTCCAATTGTGCACAAATCCATGCATTTATAATTATTTCTTCTCATTATCTCTGCCTGTGAATACACAATGTGTGCTGAGTTCATTACATAACCGCGGCCAGCTCTTCCCATTACTCCTCACTTTTCTAAAGAATGGTAAATCCCTTCTGCTTACCTTTACCACAAGCCGACGAGTCTTTAACGTATAACGTTAACGTTCCGAAATCAATTCAGAACACGAGTTCCTTCTCGTTAGCTTCCTTCCTAACGCAGGAAAAAATAAATAACTGATGAGTCATAAATGTGCTAAGCTTCTCTGATAAACACTCGTTTAATCAGACATTAATGGGAAATGACTAATGTAGGGTAAAGAACATTTACAGCCTGTTAAATACTAAACCGGAAAGTCGAGTAAAAATCCAGTCGGAATGAATTTCAGCCTTCAAATACTTCTTACGTCTATATTTATTTATATTTTAATTAAGGGCAGGGTGAAATAATAAAAATATTGTATCATGTGATATTTAAAGGCATTTTTAAAAAAACATAATATTCAACATGATATCTTTTTGAGTTTGCAAAAAGAAAAAAACCTACATTTTCTAAATAGTTAAATAGTTAATTATTTAAAACAAAAATAACTTATGAACAAAATAGAAACAAATTGAAGTTATTAAATTATCAATTATTTATATTTTTATTCGAAATAGATTTTACATTATTTAGATTTATTTATTTTGGCTTTTCCAAATTGTTAGAGGCACACAATTTTATAGGACGTTTCTGGATACAGTAGCATGAAATTTTCCCTTCACTTAAATTAAGAGATCCAAACATGTTCCAGCATCACAATGCTCCTGTGCACAAAGCCAGTTCCATTAAGAGCTGTTTTCAGTTGGTTGGAGTGGAAGATCTCCTGCTGTGGAACTCCAACTCGATTAAACTTTTTTGGGATGAACATGAACACTGACTGCACCCCAGGCCTCCTCACCCTGTCACCTACATCACTACCTGACTTGTGGCAAATAAATCTCCACAAAATCTAGAGGAACATCTTCCCAGAAGAGTGGAGGTTATTCTAAAAGCAAATGGGAACTAAATTTATTTTATATATATATATATATATATATATATATATATATATATATATATATATATATATATATATATATATATATACATTAGGACATGAATATGTCTCTAGTTTACAATTAGTTTCTATTCTGGTTACTCTGTTTGACAATGGATATTAATTTGAATAGTATTTGTAGTGGAAACTATTAGAATGTCAGTGATAGTGAGGGGGTGGTAGGTTTGGTAAGATGTTTTTTATGATATAAAGACGTGTGCATGTGTGCATGTGCGCAAGTGTGTGTGTGTGTGTGTGTGTGTGTGTGTGTGTGTGTGTGTGTGTGTGTGTGTGTGTGTGTGTGTGTGAAAGCCACTGTGCCAGTGAAAACAAGTTGAAAATAGAAATATAGAGAGCGAGACGAAAAGATAAATGAGAAAGACGGAGAGACAGACATTGTTTGATTGATGTCTCAGAGGAAATGGTATAAAAGGCTTAGAGAAGACGGATGTCACTCACTGTAGGATATGTGATGATAAACTTGGTCATGTGACCCACGGGCATGGACTGTGCAAGACGCTGGCGCTCCAAAGGCAAGGCGGGCCGGTACTCGATCAGAGCTGGGAATGACAGGAAGAAGGCGCAGTCAGTGTTTAATATTTTATTCCATTAACGAGTCAGGAAGGAATACAATGCAAGTCATCAAACACAGTGATCTCCTCAATGTTCTCTAGAAACAAGGACCAATCCCATATAGGTGGTGGTGGGGCTTTAAGTTTAAGAGCTGATTGGGAAAATAAAATGGTTGCGGTTGATTGGTAAATGAGAGGGACAATGTCCTCGGAGGACAGTGTGTTGTGTGATGATTTAAACAGGTTTTCCTCGGATGCCAAACTCTTGGTTATAAACTTTATGATCTGTAATCTAAATTTATATCATATTCATAAATAAATGTTCTGGATGAAAGAGAGACAAAGAAAGAAACAGAAAAAACAGAGACAGGCAGAGGAATAGTAAGAGAGATGATGAGTAAAAGAAACTGCAAGAAATAAAGAGGAAGAGAAAGGAAGATGTGAGAAATACATAACAAGAGAGAGAAAAAGGGACAGAAATGGACAGAATAAGAAAGAAAAAGAGAAATATAGAGAGAGACAGGGAAAGAGAAACCCTGAGAAGAACAGGGAAAGGAAGACAGAGAGAGGGACCATTAATGACAGAAAGAACAAAAAAACAGAGAAAAAGTAAAAAGGGCACAGAGAGAAGAACAAATAAGCCTAAGAAGGAAAGAGAGAAAAAACACATATAGGGAAAGCAAGACAGAAAAAGAGAGCTCCTGAGAAGGAAAGAGAAAGGAAGAGATGCAAAGAGAGAGGCAGAGAAAAAAGAGAGACAAGCCCCTCACAAACTGCACCCCCTACAGGGGAAGCACAGAGAGAGCTGCACACTCATACACACCTGCCACCAGGTGAGGGACAGTGTGTGACTATGTTACTTAGTGTATGTAACACAATCACACACACACACACACACTATAAACTACGTACTTATTCAAACTATTCTTCTTTTTTTAACTCCATAGTTTTTATTATTTCGTTCTTATTATTATTATTATTATTATCATCATTATTATTATTATTATTATTATTATAGATTATTGTTATCTCTAACTGACTTATTTCTGGTGTTATGTGCCTCTATGTTTTATGCTTTGGCAATACAAATGTCCATATTTGTCATGCCAATAAAGCAACCTTTGAGTCTTGAGAAAGAGAGGAAAGAAAAGAGAAATAAAGAGATAGGGATAAAGTGAAGGAGAAGGAGTTAGAGAGAGAAAGAGATGAGTAAAAAAAAAAGGGAAACAAACAGGAAAGTGAAACAGTGAAAGGACACAGATGGAGTGACACGATGGAGATTCAGTAGAGAGAAAGAGAAAAAAGAGAGAGAGAGAGAGAGAGAGAGAGAGAGAGAGAGAGAGAGAGAGAGAGAGAGAGAGAGAGAGAGGGACAGATGCGGTATGAGCTGCAGGATGAGGACATCGAGGCGTACAGTGTGTGTATGAGAGAGAAATGTCTCGCAGCACTCTGATCAGCTTGTCTTATCGATCTGAGTGCTGCACTCTTTCATAATACAGCACTCTGCTAAATTGGATGCAATGCCTCAGTGCCTGGCTCTCTGTGAAACGACCAATCTGGAAAAGTGTGTGTGTGTGTGTGTGTGTGTGTGTGTGTGTGTGTGTGTTGATTTAACAGAGTGTGTGTGATTTAACACTGCTATGCCATAATTAAGGCGTAATCCATTTAGCCCAGAGTGATGCCATCCAATATGCTTATGCTCGACTCGGACCGTGCATCGGGGAAACACCTGCAGGCCCCCACTGACCCACGCCGGACCTCATTACCCAGCATGCACCACTTTCAACACCTGGCACAGTTCATTCTCTCCCTGCATGGGATT
>NC_139591.1:22846195-22861195 GCF_946808225.1 Silurus aristotelis
ACTGTATAAATTGGTAATCCACAGATAGATGTGAGGCCTTACGCCATTCTAATGCTCTCCAGAGAACCTCTGGTCGTTTTTCACCTCCGAATCAAACACTAACATACTGTTACAATCACACCTACACCTGGATTCTTACTTATATAAACACCTTCTGCCCAATCAGAACCAAACCTTTATAAATACTCTTCAGATTAAAGTGGCATTTAAACAAAAAGATCATTGGGGTTTCTATACCGCTTATATATTCCAGTCTAGCTGTAATTTAAATTCTATTTTAACCAGTTTAGCTCGCTTACAACATACACACAGTTAATGTGACAGAACAGACGGCATGCAAGAATCAAAAGAAGGAAATAACTTAATCCATCCATGACCTGTCAATCATTCTGCGACATATCAAGCTTAATTCTTCATGAATTGATCCGGCGTTTGAGTAATCATTTACAGTTGTGTGATTTTCCTCATTTAAAACAATATTCAGATTATGAAAGTTCACAGGGATTGAAAATACACAACTATGATTTGTAAAAAAAAAAAAAACTTGACTTTAACATGATTTGTGAAAATAACACTCAAGGATTTGAAAATAAACGAAAAAGCAAACACAAAACATTTTTTAAATCAGTCTGTGGTTCATCTGGTTCTTTGTGCTTCTTGCACGAGCGAGTTTTAAAAGCAGACATATCAGCGATGGTAAAGTTTTTCTGCTTGATAGTGATAGAAATAATAATACTAAAAAATAAAAAAGATAAAGAGGTAATAAACCTGATGGAGAATAAAAACAGATTTGGCATCGAAGTTTTAGAGTTTTAGTTAAGGCACTTAAAGTACTTTAGGGTTATAAAAATCCTCCCGCGTTTAATTTCATCCGAACGGAGGAGGATAATGTTTCCATCGCAGTCAACACTCGACCTTTGCCTTTTGTCTATATATTAAGCTGGTGTTCGTATAACAGGTGGCCATGCAGTCTGAAATCTACACTGATCTGCACAATTGTTACTGAAAATCTATTCATTTTCATTTCAAACGACTAAAAAAAAAACAGCTGCTTGTTGTAGGATCGAGTTCATTTTAGAGCCAGTGGGTGTTTTTTTGCGTGCGTTTTTGCTGAAGTCGAGAGCTGGTTATCAGACTCTCAATTTCTACGCCAAAACTCTCAACAAAAAAATAAGAGCGCACAAATGTTCGATATTGTGTCTTGTGCTAATAACGAAACTGTCAGTGAATATCAAAGAATATTATTATTATTATTATTATTATTATTATTATTATTATTATTAAATCATTACATTGTTATTGCGCAGCTTCTTGTGGTAATGGCACGGCACTTACGTGAACAACACACACTCGTTTAAAGCTGATTTGTGATTACTATTTTCTATTGTTTAAGTGTTTCAAGTACACAATAAAGCTGTAAACAGAAAAGCCGTCCTCCAGCCATTCCCCAGCTCTATCGCTCAAATCACACACACACACACACACACACACACACACACAAAACACACACACACACAAAACAGTTCCAGCTCATTCAGCCACAAGAGCATCGGCGAGGTCAGGAGCTGATGTCAGGATGTCGACAAAAGCCCGAGGTTCATTCGGTGTTCCGGTTTATCCCAAAGGTGTTCACATGGGGTTAAGAAGGTCAGGGTGCAGGTCCTCTGTGTAACACAAGTTCTTGAGTTCGTCCACACCAACCTCAATTCGGATGCATTTTCATGCTGGAACTGTGCTTTGGGTCTCTTAGTTCCAAAGATCATCTATACATTTACATTAATGGCATCTGGCAGACGTTTTTATCCAGAGTGACTGATTTCATCGGAGCAGGTGAGGGTTAAGGGCTTTGCTCAACGTCCCATCAGTGGCAGCTTGGCAAAGCTGGGATTTGAACTCACAACCTTCCAAATCAAAGTTTTAACATCAGAGCTACAACTTTATAAACCACTTGCCACTTTGGGGTATCCATTTCTGGAAAACGTACATATGGTCAGCGATGCACCTGCTCTTTTCTCCCGTATTAGTGCGCTTTTGTGCAAGTTTTTGGAAAATCATGAGATTTCAAAGGATTTTTAACCCGATGTTCTTCAATCAGCTGGTTTCTTGTTGCCCAGGTGTGTCTTTATAGAGCTACTCCTGTTCTGAACATAACATGAAGACCAAAAAGCTGACTATAGGAGAAAAAAGACAGGTAGTTATTTAGGTGAGGTGAGGAGGTTTGGGGTGCACTCATTGTTCACATTCATCCTGAAGGTATTTAAAGGGGTTGAGTCAAGTCAAGTCAAGTCAAGTTTATTTGTATTGCGCTTTTCACAACAGACATTGTCTCAAAGCAGCTTTACAGAAAACAACAGTGAAGGTGAATGGTGTGCGTTTGTCCCTGATGAGCAGCCGTGGCGACAGTGGCAAGGAAAAACTCCCTTAGATGATATGAGGAAGAAACCTTGAGAGGAACCAGACTCAAAGGGGAACCCATCCTCATATGGGTGACATCAAAAGTTTGGTCATAAATCTTTCAACAATACAGAACAATTTGTGATCATCATAGATCCAGCATCAGCTTCTCCATGCCAGGGCCTTTAAACACTCGGCATCTACTTCTCCATGATCATCCATAGGTCCATAATCTTCACGAGGTGGGACGTGACTGGAGCTGGCCAAACCTCAGGAAGCCTCAGGATGGGGAGAGAAAGAGAAGCAGTGGAGAGGAATTAGCGTAGCTGCTGTTCATGATATTAACAGCACAAGTTGATAATGTGCATGTGATCAGATGTTCTGGAGCACAAGGTTGTGATGTGATGTGTGTGATGTGTGTTATGTGTAGGCTTTGCTAAAAAGATATGTTTTTACACATATCTTGAGGTTGAGGAACGAAGCTTAGACAATTCAAGATCTTCCACTCAAAGCAGATCTTCATGAAGATGGAAAACCTTCGTGCACAGGGGCATCGTCGTGCTGGAACAGGTTTGGGTCTTTTTGAAACCTTGACACAGACGCAGGAGTGTTCATCCATCCATACATCCATCCATCTATCCATTCATCCATCCATATATCCATCCATCCATCCATCCATCCATCCATCCATCCATCATGCTGGTTCTATGTTTCTATATTATTTTGTTCATTGCCTGCTAAATTATTGCTGGAACATCTGTAACTGCTTCTCATAGTAAACATCGAACAGCTGCTTCGTCTGCCCTTTATTTCAAAAGTCTATAGATTTTCACATAAACGGTTTCAACCTGCGGTTTGTCTTTTCGCGTCCCCTGGAGCAGCACTCATGTCTTCACCTGAGGGAGAGCCTCTGACTGAGAGAGGACAAAACACATTGTGACTCCATCATTCACTTCACATTGTCTGAGCCCTGGGTAAATATTTGTGAAGGCACCAGACGAGCTTTTTAGTGACTGCGAGAGAAAAAAAAAGAAACAGGTTCCTGACTTCAGTGAGAAATGAAGGAAAAAATGCGCTAATGTCAGCTCTGAGTGAGCGCTCCATGCATCACTGAGATGTGAGAGACGAGCGAAGAGGCACACACAAGTCATTACAGGAGATGGATTGATGGTGAAGGTAAACCTGAGAGCCGCATAGTGGAGAAGCGCTGCTGAAGTGTGTGTGTGTGTGTGTGTGTGTGTGTGTGTGTGTGTGTGTCACTACAATAAGATTTCCCTTGAATAATGAATCCAGGTCCAATGTCAGAACTTTCTTACTGAGAACTCATTTCACACGGGAATGTGATGCACCATGTTCAGCACTGAAATCCGAACGTTAATAAACACGTGAAGCATCGCAAGAACAACGCACCATGGATAATCATGTTAAAAAGTAGGGAAAAAAACACGTGAAAGGAATTTAAACAATCACGTATTAAAATGAAGCAAACGAAAAATAAAAGTAAAAACGTAAAAATGGAGAGAAAAATTCATGTACAAATGTAACTAAATAAACAACATGAACTGAAATATAATACGAGATATCGCACATGAAAACGAAGGCAAAAAAAATCACGTGTAAAAAATACAAAAAAATTAATGTAAAAATGAAACCCAAAATAATCACACGCAATAATGCAATAATTACCACACATGAGAGTTTAATAAAAAATAATTCGTGAAATATAAAAAAATATAAAATCACGTGTAAAAGTGTAGCAAAAAAAAAACATCCTAAAATAACACAAAAAAAATTCGAGTGGAAAAAGAAGAAAAAGTGAAGAAAATAAAATAATAAAAATGCCATACTAGAAAAATCATCAAAAAAGTATATATGATTAATATATAGTTTAAAAATCCTTGTGCATTATTTAAAAACAGGATTTCAGTCTGTATGAAAGATCGATTTATTTATTTTTTGCTTATCATTTAGTTGCTGCTCCAACCTGCAGCTAATATCATCACTGCCATGTCTGTTTCCTCCGAGCAATAAACTACTTATAGAAGCATTTCCTTCAGCAGAGTGGAGATGACGATAATGAGCAGGAGATTAGCGCTCGGAAACGTTTGAAGTTTGCGGCCTGCTCACGTAGAAGAAAGATGAAAAAAAACGTGTTCTGGATGGAGATGTGAAACAAAACCCAATCACCAGACTGCCACTGCTAATCAGAAAAAAATGAATCTAGGTTCAAAGGTGTGTGTGTGTGTGTGTGTGTGTGTGTGTGTGTGTGTGTGTGTGTGTGTGTGTGTGTGTGTGTGTGTGTGTGTGTGTGTGATTTTAAATGAATCCTGTCTACATTTACACAAAATAAGAATTTCTGTTCAATGGCATCTGAAAAGGTTATAAAAAAGTGAAGATTCCATTGTACTCATGCCAGGAAGCTTTTCAGGAACCATTGCAGAAAGCAGTGTAAATTAAAATTTTTGTTCAAGATTCAGAACTTTTCAGTCCAGTCTGAGGTCCACCCATAACCCGTAACCTTCCTGTGAAGATTCCAGGTAGATTCCAAGAACCTGCAAGATGCTACACAGAATTCCTTAAAGACTCCAAGAAAGGCTGTATGTCCTCAAAAGGTTCTGGAAAAAAGTTCTACATTTTCCCACATTTGCCACATTTGTTTCTTTCTGGAAAGGTTCTTGAACCTATAAAATATATGTGTTCAATAATAAATTATTTCCCAAGAGCTTCGGGAATTTTGAACATTCAATATTAGGCTGTTACATAAACATTTCACTAACCCTTTGTTTCCTTAAAAAGGTTCCTGTAGCTGAAGTATGATATCCAGAGTTTAACAAACATTCCCACAACTTGAGGAATTTAGTTCCTCAGATGTTTCCAGGAAACTTCAACGAGCTTTATGAAGTCCAGTAAAGAGTTACAGAGCAAACAAAATATAGCTGAGAACTGTATTTGATTGATTTAATTCAGGGTTCCATAAATAGCTCCTGAACCTAGAACATGAGATTCTGAGTTCCACAAGGGATACTATATTCTTTAATCTCTCAGAACCAGGTTACAGAACCAATATCATGCAGCAGAGCTGAAAACTTTAACATACTTTACAGTGTCAGTGAAGATTTCTGAATTCTAAAACTCTTAACTTCCCCAAAAGGACTTACAGTCTTCTACCCAGAGTTCCAAAAGATCTTTCCAAACTTCTTTAACTCTTCAGAAGATTCTAGAACTTATTATGCAACTTTTATGCAGCGAGGAGAATTTACTTTTGTCCTTAGCTCTATGTTGTTTCTCTATGTTATGTGATGTAGCTCTGTGTTGTGTGATGTAGCTCTGTGTTGTGTGATGTAGCTCTATGTTGTGTGATGTAGCTCTGTGTTGTGTGATGTAGCTCTGTGTTGTGTGATGTAGCTCTATGTTGTGTGGTGTAGCTCTATATTGTGTGATGTAGCTCTATGTTGTGTGGTGTAGCTGTGTTGTGTGATGTAGCTCTATGTTGTGTGATGTAGCTCTGTGTTGTGTGATGTAACTCTGTGTTGTGTGATGTAGCCCTGTGTTGTGTGATGTAGCTCTATGTTGTGTGATGTAGCTCTGTGTTGTGTGATGTCGCTCTGTGTTGTGTGTTGTAGCTCTGTGTTGTGTGATGTAGCTCTATGTTGTGTGGTGTAGCTCTATGTTGTGTGGTGTAGCTCTATGTTGTGTGGTGTCGCTCTATGTTGTGTGGTGTAGCTCTATGTTGTGTGATGTAGCTCTATGTTGTGTGGTGTAGCTCTATGTTGTGTGGTGTCGCTCTATGTTGTGTGGTGTAGTTCTATGTTGTGTGATGTAGCTCTATGTTGTGTGGTGTAGTTCTATGTTGTGTGGTGTAGCTCTATGTTGTGTGGTGTCGCTCTATGTTGTGTGATGTAGCTCTATGTTGTGTGATGTCGCTCTGTGTTGTGTGTTGTAGCTCTGTGTTGTGTGATGTAGCTCTATGTTGTGTGGTGTAGCTCTATGTTGTGTGGTGTAGCTCTATGTTGTGTCGTGTCGCTCTATGTTGTGTGGTGTAGCTCTATGTTGTGTGATGTAGCTCTATGTTGTGTGGTGTAGCTCTGTGTTGTGTGGTGTAGCTCTATGTTGTGTGGTGTCGCTCTATGTTGTGTGGTGTAGTTCTATGTTGTGTGATGTAGCTCTATGTTGTGTGATGTCGCTCTGTGTTGTGTGTTGTAGCTCTGTGTTGTGTGATGTAGCTCTGTGTTGTGTGGTGTAGCTCTATGTTGTGTGGTGTAGCTCTATGTTGTGTGGTGTCGCTCTATGTTGTGTGGTGTAGCTCTATGTTGTGTGATGTAGCTCTATGTTGTGTGGTGTAGCTCTGTGTTGTGTGGTGTAGCTCTATGTTGTGTGGTGTCGCTCTATGTTGTGTGGTGTAGCTCTATGTTGTGTGATGTAGCTCTATGTTGTGTGGTGTCGCTCTATGTTGTGTGGTGTAGTTCTATGTTGTGTGATGTAGCTCTATGTTGTGTGGTGTAGTTCTATGTTGTGTGGTGTAGCTCTATGTTGTGTGGTGTCGCTCTATGTTGTGTGATGAATTGCTTGACGTAGCTTCCTGTGACGTAGCTTCCTGTGTTTGACTTGTTTGCCGCGAGTTACGTGTTTGTATCTCTCTCGGCGCCTTTCAAACAAACTTTGCTATCTATCCATCCGTTTTTCCTCTTTTAATAATCCTTAATTGTTTTTGTCTTCCTGACTTGTGCCTGTAGTTAGTTAACTCGACTATAACTAGTGTTGTTTATATTTATTTTCTCTCACTCACATCTCTGTATAATAAATCTGTTCGTGACGATAAGCACTATGCCGGTTGTTTGTCTGCATTCGAGCACAGGTGAGGACTCGTTCGAGTTGCAAACGGTGGTGTTGGAGATGGAGGCATTGGAGAAACAGATTCGCGAGCTGCATGTAAAGCATGACCGGCTGCGAAAGCGGAAAGCGGCACTAGAAACATCCCGGGCGGACGCGCACTCATCCCAGGTAAACTCCCGGGTTGAACCTAACGCTCCCAGCACATCAACTCCGCGTGCTTCTATGCCCAGGCCCAGCGCACCTACAACTCCGGCACCGGTGCAACATGGACCCTGGATGCGACCGCGGCGGAAGAGACAAGCCAAGCCCCGATCGAGGACGTCTCCACCTCCACCACCGGCCTTCGAGATCTCGACCGAGAACCGCTTCGTCCCCCTCCGCGAGACGGAACGCGACACTGTTATTCTCGGAGATTCCATCGTCCGGCATGTCCGCGCTACCCGAGCTAAAGGTAAGGTGCACACTCGCTGTTTTCCTGGTGCTCGTGTTCTGGATGTCGCTGCGCAGGTACCCGCGATCCTGAACGAGAACTTCGGAGCGGTTGTTCTCCATGCCGGATCAAACGACACCAGGCTGCGGCAAACGGAGATCTTAAAGAGGGACTTCAGGATCCTGGTGGAGACGGTACGCAGCACATCACCCACAACGAGGATCATTGTGTCAGGACCTCTTCCCACTTACCAGCGAGGGGCTGAGAAGTTTAGTAGACTTTTAGCTCTAAATGAATGGTTACAGTCATGGTGTCGAGAACATAAACTTCTCTTTGTTAATAACTGGAACTGTTTCTGGGAGCGTCCTAGGTTCTTCCGCCCTGATGGCCTGCACCCCAGCAGAGTTGGAGCAGCAGTGCTATCAGATAACATCTCTAGGATACTTCACACCATCTGACTGGTAAGACATCAAGAAATCTTCAACTATAAGAACACGCATACTACAGACCAAATAGTTACAAGTTCACACACAGCCCAGTTTATAGAAACCGTATCTATTCCTCGGGTAGTAAAACCAAGAATTAAATACACAAGATCCAGAAATAATCTTATTGCAGTTAAAACTGAAAAATGCCAGATAAACAAACACAACAAAGTTCTAAAGTTCGGTCTTTTAAACATTAGATCACTTGCACCCAAAGCACTGATTGTAAATGAGATGATCACAGATAATAATCTCGATGCACTCTGTCTCACTGAGACCTGGATTAAACCAGGTGATTATATGGGTCTAAACGAGTCGACACCATCAGGATATGTTTATAAGCATGAGCCCCGTCAGACTGGTCGTGGGGGGGGTGTAGGAACCATTTATAGTGCTTCTCTTAATGTTAGTCAGAGATTAGGATTCAGCTTTAAATCATTTGAAGTGCTCGTTCTTAAAATTGCACTTTCAGACATCCATAGAAAACTCGCTCTGGTCACCGTGTACAGACCCCCAGGACCCTACGCTGATTTTCTTCATGAGTTTGCTTGTTTTCTCTCAGACCTCTTGATCAGTTTTGATAAAGTGCTGCTTGTAGGAGATTTTAATATTCATGTAGATGATGAAAACGATGCCCTAGGATTATCATTTGTCGATTTACTAAACTCTTTTGGAGTTAAACAAAACGTCACCAGACCAACCCACCGTTTTAACCACACACTAGACTTAATAATATCCCACGGAGCAGACGTCACTGATATAAATATTTTACCTCAGAATGATGACATCACAGACCATTATCTCCTACTGTACACACTACCGGTAGAGCAGATTAACCGTGTTTCACCACGGTATCGACTTGGTAGGACTATTATTCCAACCACTAAGGACAGATTCATAAATAACCTGCCTGATTTATCTCAGTTTCATATTAAACCCATAACTGCTGATCATCTTGATGAGATGGCAAACAACATAGACCTTATCCTCACTAGCACTTTAGACACTGTTGCCCCCATCCGGTTAAAAAAGGTTCGAGAACAAGCACCTGCACCTTGGTATAATAGTCATACGCATGCCCTAAAGAGAACAGCACGTAATCTGGAGAGAAAATGGAGGAAAACTAAATTGGAGGTATTTAGAATTGCGTATAAAGACAGTATGCTGAGCTACAGACAGGCGCTAAAAGCTGCTAGAGCTAAACACCTGAGCAAACTCATAGAAAATAACAAAAACAACCCCAGGTTCCTTTTCAGTACAGTCGCTAAATTAACAACAAATCAGGGATCTGAAAAATGTGTTCCATCACAGTTTAGTAGTGAAGACTTTATGAATTTCTTCACTGAAAAAATAGATAACATTAGAAAAACAATTGTGGCAGTTCAACCTCTGACAGCATCTCCCGACACAATCGTACTTACAACCCCACAACTACACTGTTTTACATGTATAGGACAGGAAGAGCTGTATGATGCTATTATGAAAGCTAAATCAACAACATGTCAGTTAGATCCAATTCCCACTAAACTACTGAAGGAAGTGTTATATACAGCTGGTGAGCCTCTTTTAAATATTATTAACTCCTCACTATCGTTAGGTCATGTCCCTAAATCCCTCAAGTTAGCAGTTATTAAGCCCCTCATTAAAAAACCTAATCTGGATCCAAACACGCTATCGAATTACAGACCAATTTCAAATCTCCCATTTATGTCTAAGATTTTAGAAAAGATTGTCGCTGCCCAGCTATGTAACCACTTGCAGGAGAACAATATCTTTGAAGAGTTTCAGTCAGGTTTTAGGCCCCATCATAGCACAGAAACTGCTCTAGTTAAAATCACTAACGACCTGTTTTTAGCTTCAGACCAAGGCTACATCTCCCTATTAGTTTTACTAGATCTTAGTGCTGCGTTCGACACTATAGATCATGATCTTCTCCTCGATCGCTTACAGAATTACATCGGTATTCAGGGACAGGCATTAAGCTGGTTTAAATCCTACCTGTCCAATCGTTACCATTTCGTAGATTTAAATGGAGAGCTATCCAGAATAATGCTAGTAAATTATGGCGTGCCACAAGGGTCAGTTCTGGGACCCCTGCTTTTTACAATATACATGCTTCCATTAGGAAATATTATTAGAAGGCATGGAATTAGCTTCCATTGTTATGCTGATGATACCCAGCTATATATTTCATCCAAACCAGGCGATACAGCTCAATTAGCTCGCATAACTGAGTGTGTTGAAGAAATAAGAGATTGGATGACCCATAACTTTCTGCTATTAAATTCTGATAAAACGGAGATTTTGCTCATCGGCCCAAAAAATAGTACACAGAAGCTCCAGCATCTCAGCCTGCATTTAGACGGTTGTTCTGTAACTACTAGTTCAACGGTAAAAGACCTGGGAGTTATTTTAGACAGCAACTTATCTTTTAAAAATCACATCAATCAAGTTACAAAAACAGCCTTCTTTCACCTTAGAAATATTTCTAAGCTAAGAAATATGTTATCTATATCTGATGCAGAGAAGCTCGTCCATGCGTTTATGACCTCTAGAATAGACTACTGTAATGCATTACTAGGTGGATGTCCTGCATCATTAATAAACAAGCTTCAGTTAGTTCAGAATGCAGCAGCAAGAGTTCTTACTAGGTCAAGAAAATACGATCATATAACCCCAATCTTATCGTCCCTACATTGGCTTCCTATTAAGTTTCGAATAGACTACAAACTACTGCTACTCACTTATAAAGCACTAAATGGTTTGGCTCCCATGTATCTATCCAGTCTCTTAACACGCTACAATCCGTCACGCTCCCTGAGATCTCAAAACTCTGGGCTTCTAGTAGTTCCTAGAATAGCAAAGTCCACTAAAGGCGGTAGAGCATTTTCACATTTAGCTCCTAAACTCTGGAATAGTCTTCCTGACAGTGTTCGGGGTTCAGATACACTCTCCCAGTTTAAGTGCAGATTAAAAACATATCTTTTTAGCAAAGCCTACACATAACACACATCACACACATCACATCACAACCTTGTGCTCCAGAACATCTGATCACATGCACATTATCAACTTGTGCTGTTAATATCATGAACAGCAGCTACGCTAATTCCTCTCCACTGCTTCTCTTTCTCTCCCCATCCCGAGGCATCCTGAGGTTTGGCCAGCTCCAGTCACGTCCCACCTCGTGAAGATTATGGACCTATGGATGATCATGGAGAAGTAGATGCCGAGTGTTTAAAGGCCCTGGCATGGAGAAGCTGATGCTGGATCTATGATGATCACAAATTGTTCTGTATTGTTGAAAGATTTATGACCAAACTTTTGATGTCACCCATATGAGGATGGGTTCCCCTTTGAGTCTGGTTCCTCTCAAGGTTTCTTCCTCATATCATCTAAGGGAGTTTTTCCTTGCCACTGTCGCCACGGCTGCTCATCAGGGACAAACGCACACCATTCACCTTCACTGTTGTTTTCTGTAAAGCTGCTTTGAGACAATGTCTGTTGTGAAAAGCGCTATACAAATAAACTTGACTTGACTTGACTTGACTTGATGTAGCTCTATGTTGTGTGATGTCGCTCTGTGTTGTGTGTTGTAGCTCTGTGTTGTGTGACGTAGCTCTATGTTGTGTGGTGTAGCTCTATGTTGTGTGGTGTAGCTCTATGTTGTGTGGTGTCGCTCTATGTTGTGTGGTGTAGCTCTATGTTGTGTGATGTAGCTCTATGTTGTGTGGTGTCGCTTTATGTTGTGTGGTGTAGCTCTATGTTGTGTGGTGTAGCTCTATGTTGTGTGGTGTAGTTCTATGTTGTGTGATGTAGCTCTATGTTGTGTGTTATCGCTCAATGTTGTGTGGTGTAGTTCTGTGTTGTGTGTTGTCGCTCTATGTTGTGTGGTGTAGTTCTATGTTGTGTGATGTAGCTCTGTGTTGTGAGATGTAGCTCATAAGTTGTGTTGAGTGTTATGGCATTAATATGCAATGCTCAAGGCGAGTCAAAACATCTCCAGGTTCTACAGACGGCATCAGACCTCTATGGGTTAATTAGCGCCACTTCTCTCACCTGCGTGAACTCTCTGATTTTTTTCTCCTCTCAGTCAGAAACCCCATTAAAAAAAAACAATGAAAACTCATGAAGCGTGCTGGTCCCTCAACCTGTGCAGTCTCCTGCAGCCTAGTTACCGAGCAACCACATCACGCTAATGATCAGAAGCGTAATAACGGGGCTGAGGTTACTACGCTTCTGATGTGTCATGACACGACTCACACTACACGAATGATTACGTTTTCTGTCGTGACCTCTGACAGCCCAGTGGACTGCAATCCCCTGACATGGTTTCACTTCGCACACAATGTGATTTAGACGTGTCAAAATACGATCAGTGTCAGTGAAGTCACCGTAAAACCGCATAAAGATTATGACATGTGCACATGCAGTATTGAAACATGCATGTACGTGTGCAATATTGTTACATACATGTACACGTGCATTACTGTTACATGCATGTACGTGTGCATTATTGTTACATACATGTATGAGTGCAGTGATGTTACATACATGTATACATGCAGTACTGTTACATAAGAGTACGACTGCAGTACTGTTACATACATGTACAAGTGCAGTACTGTTACATACATGTATGCATGCAGTACTGTTACATAAGAGTACGAGTGCAGTACTGTTACATACATGTACAAGTGCAGTACTGTTACATACATGTATGCATGCAGTACTGTTACATAAGAGTACAAGTGCAGTATTGTTACATACATGTACAAGTGCAGTACTGTTACATACATGTATGCATGCAGTACTGTTACATAAGAGTACGAGTGCAGTACTGTTACATACATGTACAAGTGCAGTACTGTTACATACATGTATGCATGCAGTACTGTTACATAAGAGTACGAGTGCAGTACTGTTACATATCTGTATGAGTGCAGTTCTGTTACATGCATGTACGTGTGCATTAATGTTACATACATGTATGAGTGCAGTTCTGTTACATACATGTCAGAACTGCAAAATATACTTTTTTTTTTTTTTATTTATAATATATACTTTTTTCTTGTTATGATGCCGGAGTAAAAGCACAGTGTCGGACCATCAACAACACGCCAAACCTGAACGTGGATGTGAGGCACCATACAGTCTACGCCCACCCTCTTCAGGTTTAAATAAAAAGAAACACTGCAGCGACCATGCTCTTTGCTCTTTGTGGTAAGAAGCGCTACTGAGGACCATCCATATCCAGAGCAGTGTTTGGGTCCTGAAGCTCGAGTGAAATCTCAGAGGCGACGTCTCGTCAGGGAGATCACCACATAACCATGAGAGTAGCTAACTATGATCAGTATTTTGATTTGAGCTTTTATTTTTGTTCTAGAGTTTTTTTGTATGACTATTTAGCCTTACCATGTTTGCCAGGTGAGTCTGTTTTCTAGTTTCTGACTATGGATTTCTTTTCCATTAAGCCGGTGCTCTGACCCCTACCCGGAACGTGGGCGCGTGTTTCCAATAATCAAAATCCGAATCCGCAGCAGGGGTCAATTCACAGGCAGACAAATACAGTGAAGGTTAATCCATAACCATTAACCAGGATAACAGTCGAGAGTGAAGGAGCAGGAGACGGGAAATCGAGACCCAGACTTAACAACAAGCGCAAGGGAACAAGGTAATAATCACACAGGCTAACACACAAGAGACCAGGTGGAAAAAATATAAGGAGTATCCCATACCAGTTCTTGCCATTGAAAGCATGAGATAAACCAAGGAAAAATAAATATGAAACAAAAATTCACAAGCTTTACCATTTAGAGATGATCAGCAAGCCTTGAAGTTCAAACTTTCCTAGAACTCAAATCAGAGTTCCTGGAAGGGTTCCTGTTGTTATGTTCTAGCAGCGTAAAACATGCAGTAATGTTTAGAGGTCGATACGGGTTTTTCTCTGGTCGATGCCGATGCTGACCTGTAGCCTAAACTACAGCTGGTTGAAAGCTCACTAACAATACAGTTCCAACAATTTATTCTTATTCTTTCTCCAAAGGTAGCACCAGATTAAGCAAATAAAATTAAGAAGGATGGATTAAGAATAAAGGATAAGAACTTAATTCTTATCCTTCAAGCCGGGACACACTAAACCGATGGTCGGTGGGTAATGGCGGTGGTTTCAGGTAATCCGTCAGCTTTAGTTTTTCCGGTGTGTCCCGCACCGTTGGCTCTAGTCAAACTCCGATTGGCTATTCAACGCACGTTGTCATTCTTGCTCTTGTCTTTGAAACTTCCGCTACATGGATCCGTTAGTAATGATCACGGCAAGTGTAATCGCCGCTTACTTTTTGTATTCACAGTTCATGTGTCTTTTTGTCCATATCAGTGTATTTTTTTTGTATTCAGGATTCAGTGATTGTAAAATCGTTCCATCAGTTGTGAACACATGACGTTCCTCAGGACACCTGTGTTGTGCAGGAGGACGAGTCGCTCGGAGAACTCGCAGCTGCAACGCCTTTATTATTTATCCCTGAATCTCAGCAGCACCTCGCTGAGTTTTAAGACTCGCTGTCAGCCGTCTGCCTGCACCTGATTTAGAGTCTTGTCCCCAGGATAATTTATACACTGCCTCGTTAAAGTCGCCCTGACTCGCCACTGCAAAGCTTCGGCCAATCGGATGCAGAGAGGGGAGGAGCTGCAGCCGGAGAGGATGTCGGCCATCACGCGTGATTGACGGGCGTTCTGCGTCACTGCAGCAGCATGAGGTTTTATGAGATGTGTATTTGAGAGAAAGTCTCACACTTTTTCTCATACACACACACACACACACACACACACACACACCTTTCTAACTTATAGCACTCACCT
>NC_139591.1:22866195-22916195 GCF_946808225.1 Silurus aristotelis
GCTCACTGCTCCCCAGAGCCACACCCCCAAAATCCATCAGAAAGCCTTCACAGAAGAGTGGAACGTATTGTAAGAGCAGAGTGTGAAATGAAACTGGATTGAGCTGTTCAACATGCACATGTGGACGAGATGATCAGGCCATATTGTGTACATAAAGCTGAATGTGTATTCCTATAAAAGCAGAAGAGATAAATAGGCTCCTGCTGTCTGTGTTTATTCCGAAGGAAACATGTCGGAGTCGCTTCACCACACTGATCCAAAATACAGAACGCTGTCTGACTGCCAAACATATGCTCCGGCTGCTTGTTTCTTTAAATGTCCGTGGCACAGGTGTCTGCTATAGAAATACAGCGAGCTTGTTTCTTATTTATATAACATGCTCACCGCTATTCTATAGCAAAGATCTTGTACACTGTGATCAGCCAGAACATCAAATCCACCTGTTTAGTACTGTGTGCTACATCAACAGCACTGAGCCTTCAAGGCCTGGACTCCACAAGACCTCTGAAGGTGTGCTGTGGTATCTGGCACCATGGTGTTAGCAGCAGATCCTTTGTTGTGAGATGGATCAGACTTTTTTCTGTTCAGCATGGTCTACAGATAATCAAACGGATTGAGTTTCTTGAACTCTTTGTTATGTTCCTGAAATTATATAACCATGTTTTGTGGATTATCCTGCTGAAAGATGATGAGATGAAACTGCAGGGGGTCTTCAACAATGTTCAGGTTGGTTCCCAGCAGAACATTGCCCAGATCATCAAACTGCCTCTGCCGACTTGCCTTCATCTGACCTGGCTAACATTCTTCCATTGTCCAATTCTGGTCCAATTCGGCTCCATGGTCAAATTTTGTTCCAATAGTTGAATGCTGGAACTTTTGGTTATCAGCAAAAATCCATACCGAATGTTTTACCGAGCTGCGACCTCTAGAGGCGAATCCCTGACACCACATGTCTGGTTTGACACGTGAGACTGCGCGCTGCACGGAGAGCGCTGACTTGTTAACTATTATAACTTGTAACTACTATATATTCACTAGGTAACTGTTTGTATTTATTTGGGGTGTTACTTTGTGCTTCAGTTTGAATGCAAGTCTTTGAATTTCCTCAATATTTATTAATATAATTGATATATTTATATTTATTGAATTAAACAAATTTTTACTATCCAGTATTGTTTTTTAATTTTGTAATACAGTTGAGTACTATTTTACATTTTTTTATCCAGTATCCATTTTAATCGGTCATTGCTATACAATGCTATGATCTACTATGCTATATCATTATTCCGTAGTGGAATAATATATAATGTTATATATTATATTATACTGTATATTATGCTGCTATTTGCTATACTATGTTAGAGAGATGCTCTGATTTTTTTGTTTAATTATATACTCTAATTTATTTACCCCTTAATGCTGCTTTATGTTAAAAAGGATAGAGATTTAGGTTTCTCCTGTAGCTCCACCACCCCGTCCGTATAGATACAGTATATAGAAAAAAGAAGAGACATGATCCTGCTCTTATGTTCGTACCTGCTGTTTATGCGACTTCTCGCTCATCTCCTTTTTTAATCTCGCTGTGATCGCATCTCGTTTCTCCCACGCAATATCAAAACAGACTAGAGGCTAGCTAGCGTGTGGGAGGTCAACCAGCTGCCAGGAGTCACATTATTTTACAGCACAGTCTGTGATTATTCTTGCTTTCTTTTAGCTGTGTTCAGAGCCAATTCAACAGGAGGCCATGACGGTGAAATGCTCACTGTAGATACGTGATCTGATGGAGGATGTTTTGTGTGAACAGGTCACTGTGGTGGAGCCTTACACATACCTGAGATTGATTTTGCTCAACTATATTCAGAGATGACAAAAATACACAGATCCTTTACTCAAGTTGAAGTACAGATACTCATGTTTTAAAAGACTCTGGTAAAAGTTCTGCAATTTTTCACTCAAGTTAAAGTGAAGACGTTTGGGCTCTGACATGTACGTCAGTAAAAAGTAGTCATTCCTACTTCCTGTTTTGGTGTCATGCTGGAAAATGAACCTCACGTCGTATTGATATATTAATACAAAATTAATTTCAAATGTTGTTCCCTAATGAATGAATCGAGGCTGAACATCCACCATATAGAACACAAGCCGAGAAAAGATGATGATGATGATGATGATGATGATGATGATGATGATGATGATGATAATGATCAGGAATGTCTCTGTTCTCAGTCATGCTCTCATCACTGACTCCCTCTGTCTCATCCACGTTAACCCCAGACGTCTTACTGCCTCCAGCCTGCTCATTGTGAGCTGCAGAAACTAGTCTATGTCTGTGGTGTGTGTGAGAGACAGGAAATGATGCACCAGTGGATTGAAAAAGCAGCGGAAAGACAAGAAATATGTTGATGGGCTAAAAACTGTGCAGTGAGAAGAAAAATATTGATCATGTCAACAAATAGATTAAAACTAAAGTCTGTTTTGAAATGAGAGAAGTAGAAAGTACAGATATTTGTATAAAAAATTTAATGAGTGAAAGTAAAAAGTCAAGTAAAGTGAAGTATTTATACTTTATTATTTCCCACTTCTGACTATATTCGGAGAAGTAAAAAAAAAAAAAAAAAACTGTGGAAAGTGTGTGTGTGTGTGTGTGTGTGTGTGTGTGTGTGTGTGTGTGTGTGTGTGTGTGTGTGTGTATTTATACCCTCCACAAAAAGAGCATGAGGTCCAGCAGGACGAGTGGAGAGAAGGATGGAATGCTGGAGGTGTAGGTGCTGATCTTAGCATTAGCGCCCCCTGTCTGTTGGACCTTTTTTCCCTTGGTGAACTGCGGGTAAACCTCCAGCCCCAGCTCCTGGATGAGGTCCATAATGTGAGTCTGAGTGCTGAGAAAAAGATTTTTATTAAAAGACTTGGGCTGCACTTTTTACATTTGTCAGGTGAAAAAATCTGTCTTCATGTTGTATAAAAAATAAAACAGATTAGGGGAAGAGTGGAGAGTGGACATGTAGATGAGTAGAAGAGTGCAACAGGTAGTGAGGGGAAGTGAACAAGCTTTTATCATTCATCTATTTAAAAATGTAGAGAAAAGGGCTGTCAATCAAATAAAACATTTAATCGCAATTAATCACACGATCGTCATGAGTTACGTCGTGATTAATCACAACTTAATCGCACAGTTTTATCTTAATGTACCTTAAATTAATACTTTTCAAGTTTTTAATACTTTAATCAACATGGGCAATTACAAATATTTACGCTTTCTGTAAAAGTATGTTTATTATTAGTGAAACCAAACTTGACATAGAGTATGAAGACAAAATATTCTTATTTGAATGTTGTAAAGTAACTATGCTGCTTTATATTACTTAAAGGACACCAAACGGAACTTTGTTTCCACACGGACGCTTTTAATCGCCGGATGTGTGCAACATGGATTTTTGTGCTTGATTTGAGAGATGGCACATCAGTAAAACAAATGATTAGTAATTAAAAGTTAGTTTAGTTTATTAAGGTTTTTTTTTTTTTTATCTGAGTAAAGAAAGAACGTCGGAAAAAATGTCTGTTGCATTAAAGGTTTTAATTTCGCCTCTTTTATATTTATTTTAATTTTTTTACATTACATTTTTACATTTATAAAATTTGTGTTGGTAAAATTGTGTTAATGTGTTATGCGTTTTTATATATATATATATATATATATATATAGTGTATTAAAAGGGTATTTAAACCTCCTTCACTTATTTCAATATCATTATGTTGCAGTCTGATACTACAATCATTATTTTTTTTCTCATTAATCTACACTCAGTACCCCATAATAACAGGAAAAAAACAGAATTCCAGAAATATATATATATTTTTTAACAAAATATCATGTAGTTAAACTCTTTATTCAGTACTTAGTTATAGCACTTTAGCAGCAATTACAGCATCAAGTCTTTTGGGGTATGACCCAAAAACCTTTCCACACCTGGATTAAGGGATTTCCTGCCATACTTCAGGGCAAATCCTCTCAAGCTAGGTCAGGGTAACTTTCAGATCTCTCCTTAGATGTTCATTAGGGTTCAGGTCAGAGTTCTGGCTGGGCCACTTTAGGGCATTCAAAGCCGTTCCTTAGCCACTCATGTGTTGTCTTGGATGTGTGCTTAGGGTCATTGTCATGTTGAAAGCTGAACCTTCGACCCAGACTGAGCTCCTGAGTGCTGTGGAAGAGGTTTTTATTGAGGAGATCTCTGTACTTTGCTCCATTCAGCTTGAGCCCTGACAAGACTTCCAGTCCCTGCTTCAGAAAAACACCACCACCATAATGCTACCACCATCATGCTTCACTTTTGGGATGGTTTTGGGCAGATGAAAAGTGGTGCATGTTTTTCACCAGACATAATGTGTAAAAATGAGGCCTAACAGTTAAATCTTGGTTTAATCAGACCAGAGGTGGAAATGTAGAGTGAGACCAAAAGAGACTGTTAGAGACAAAACAGAGAGACACGGACAGGGTAATCTCACCTGCCCACCCACTGCCCACCCATGTCCCAGGAGTCAAGGCCATTGGATGCTGGAAGACTCAGAGTCAGAGTTCGACCCCCTACACGATCTGTTAAGCAGGAAGTCAAACCCAACACGTCAGCACATAATCAGACACTCGTGTATTATTATTATCAGTAGTAGTAGCACTAGTAACACTTGCCAGGTGTAGACTTAGTAGTGGTATTTTATAAGTCGCACCAGACTTAAAATATCTGTATTTTTATTAGTATTAAAAGTCATAGTAGATTTATAGTTTAGTAGTACTAGTGGTTATTGTGCTAGTAAAGCAGAAATAGTAGTTTAGTAGCAGTAGTAGAATTTAGTAGTAGGAGCAGCGGTAGTATAGTAATGTAGTAGCAGTAGTATTTTTATGAAGAGTATCGTAGTAGTAGGAATTCCAGTACTAAAAGTATTTATGGTTAAATAGTATTATAGTAGTAAAAAAATTTTATTATTAGTTATAGTAGTAGTATTGGTAGTATAGTAGTATGCAAGTAGTAGTAATTGTAGTAGGTGTATCAGTAGTAATAGTAGTAGTTGTATAATAGTATAGTAGTTGTAGTCATAGTGGTAATATGGTAGTAGTAGTAGTACTATTAGTTGATGTGGTTATAGAGATAGTAGTAGTAGTGAAAGTACTGCTAGTAGTAAAAGTAGTTGTGTAGTAGTATAAAAAATAGTTACTTGTATTTTTATTAGTAGTACTAGTAGTAGTTGTATAGTGGAAGCAGTACCAGTACTAGCACAGTATAGTCACAGTCGCAGTAGTTGTTTCTGTTGTGGTTGTAGAAATTTAGTAATAGTATTTTTTATATTAACAGTAGTATAGTTGTTGTAATTTTAATATTAGTATCATTAGTATTAGTAGGAGCAGTAGTCGGCTGTAGAATAGTAGTAGTGGTAATAATATGTTTAGTAGTAGTATTATTCGTATTAGTAGTAGTTGTGGTTGTATAATAGCAGTCATGGTATTTTTTATTATTAATAGTATTAGTAGTTGTAGTAGTAGAAGTATGGTGGTAGTAGTATTATGACTAGTAGTATTAGTAGTAGTGGTTATGGTGCTGAAGTAGTAGTAGATGTAATGAGTTATAAACAGACCTGTAAACGCTATGAGTATCTTGTTCAGACTGTAATAGACTCGAGTGCAGGGGATTAATGGGGATTATTCATTAACACACCTTTGGCCTCCAGCACCAGCACTCGGAGCTTCTGGTTCCTCTCCTTCAGCCGACGCGCAGCACAGAGACCCGACAATCCTCCTCCAACCACCACCACATCCCACACCTCACACACACCACTCACACCAGATCGCTGCTGATCCTCACACATCCTGATAAGCTCAGAACTATGCGGTGTAACAGTGAAGGCAGATGGATGCTGGTGTTCAGACTCACTTCCTGGAGGAGTAAAGGTCACATCCCAAACATCAGGATTCCTGGTTTATTCCCTGATTTAGACCCCAAACAAACACCCATAAGTAAATAGAGGGACAGATTTTACTGCAGGTGGGATCAAGGAACATTTATTTATCTTCATGTTGTTTATTTATATTTAAAAAATAAAATAAAAAAGTATCAGTTTACAGTACACTGCTGTAAGGGACCGTCATCAAAAAGCATGTTTTTCATTTGTTTTCATTTCATTCGTTGCATTTATTTGTGCGATAAATAATCCCTCAAACGAAATTCCAGCAAACTTTAGCAGATTAATTGGATTTTATATCAATTTCTCCAAAATAATAAATACATTTTAAAATGTATACATTTAATCTAAATTTTGGGTTTTGTAACCAAGGGATCATTTACAAAGATCATACAAAACGAGAAGCGAAAAAAAGCAAAATCAACAAATGTAAAAAATCAATCCCTCATGAGAATGCTAGGAATTTTTTTTATTTGTTTATTTTTTTTATTCGTTCATATTTAATCATATTTAATAAGAACTTAAATGTATTAATGTCTTAATGTATAAATCTGGTTGTATGTTTCTAATGCGAAGTCTGAAATTGCTCACTAGTTCACTGACCCCTGTATAATGTATGCCAGTTAAGTTTACTTTATTGGAATAAAGAAAAGAAAATGAGTGAGCAAATTCTGACATAAATACGTAAAATAAGGAGATTATATATATATATATATATATATATATATATATATATATATATATATATATATATATATATATATATATATATATATATATATATATATATAAAAAATTTTATTTTTTATTTTTTATTTTTTATTTATTTATTTATTTTTATTTTTTTTATTTTTTTTTGTCTCTGTTGTTTCTTTTTTTTTATAATGCCCTAATGTATTAATCAGATATTTCAAATTATTATTTTCAAGATTTTTAACTTTACAATTCATATCAGTGTCAACTGTTTGTGGAAACCCGTATAAAACCAATCAAATTTAATAAAAAAATTAACACACTGCTAATATTAAAAACTATTTAAGAAATGTATATATTTATGATGAAAATACAATCATATAGCAAAGTGTTGACTAAATAAATGTCATCAGGAGCACAGCAATAAAAAGAAAACACAACAGCACTGAAGCTACAAGAGTGTAATAATAATCAAAGTAAGAATACTGGTACGTGAGTCCGAGTTGATTTTTTCTCATCCTGTTATTGTGTAAATCTTGTGCTTCATTAATTACAGCAGTGTTTTATCTGTGTGTGATTAACCGAGCACAATAACGAACAGTGAATAAAAAAATGCATCAGTAAACAGCAGACACTGAAGTCTGAAATGTTTTGTTAATTTCTGAACGATTCTTCATTAAACCCATTATGATGTCATCAGTGGCTTTTTTTTATAAATGGTTTTATGTCTAAGAGACGAAACATCATTAATCACGGAAGGAAAACTCTTTAGAAACATGTCTTGTGTTTATTTTATTTGTGGTAAAGCTCAAGAAGATGAATTAATCTCGGTATCAGATTGAATTACGTTGTCATGGCAATCAGCGTTAGTTGTTGTGTCTGGTTCAGAAGAGGGAAGTAACGAAGTACAAATACTCTGTTACTGTATTTAAGTAGATTTTTTTGGTATCAGTATTTTACTTCACTATTGTTTTTTCACTAGCCCGTTTTCACCTCTAAATTAAAAAAAATGGTTATTGCTTTTTATCTCACAATTTCTCAAAATAGCGATAAAAAAGTCAATTTAATTTCAAGTTTATAACTCATTTGCGACACTTTTTCAGTGTATATAGTGTGAGTATAAGTTGTACGTGTGTGTGTGTGTGTGTGTGTGTGTGTGTGTGTGTGTGTGTGTGTGTTTATGTGTTAGTACAGAGCATTTAAATGTGCCAATCTGGAAGCAAACAGCTAGCTCTGTATTACTACACCCACTTTTATGCAAATGACTTGTGGGTTAATTTGCATATATATTTGCATACTCTCATACATTACATACACAATATCATAAGTAATGTCAGGTACTTGGGTAATAAATTCATACACACAAATTAACTGCTGTTGTGTCTACCTTCTTCTGTCCTTAATGTAAATTCTTTCTTTTCTATACTTTTCTTTTTTCTTTTCTTTTCTTTCCTTTTTGATAAAGCCCTAGCCTGTTCTCCATTCGTCTTTTGTCGAGCAGGGAGGAGTATAAACGCTCACAGTCACCTGAGCCGCTTTCCCAGTAGACCTTATCACCATGGCATCAGCAGCATTTGTAAACCAGAGCCTGAACGTCGAGCTACTATTGTGTGTGTGTGTGTGTGTGTGTGTGTGTGTGTGTGTGTGTGTGTGTGTGTGTGTGTGTGTGTGTTTATGAATGTGTTTGTGAGGACCGGATCATCACAGCAAGATATTCACAGGTATGAGCCTCTTATTATTATTGCTACTATAATTGTAAAGATCTAGTCAAGCTCCAGCAGAGATGTTTAGACCCTCAGCTCATGTTCTCACTCATCTCAGACTTTATAAATCATTCATGCACACCTGATCTGGAGAAGGAAAACCTGCATGGAGATTGTTTTCTCTTCCTTCCCTTCTTCCACGTGTGATGTGGTCAGGGTTTACACGCATCCTCGAGGTGGCTGCAACTTGATCTCAGAGAGAAAAATAAAACACACCTTATTATTTCATATGTAACAATCCTGGAGAGCAGCACAGCCTGAAAGTCGACATTTTTTACACCTAAAGGAAAAAAAAAAACAGGCTCAGAGTGGAGCTGCTGGGGCTGCTGAGGAAATGAAAAACAGCTTGCTGGTTTCTTCTCGCAGTCAGTTGAGGTTGCTATATTTGCATGTTTATATTACAGATGGGACTCTTGTCAGACAAGCTGATGGCCGCTATTTGCATGTAGGTGCGTCTACCTTTCTGAGTTCAAGTCTTTCAGAGACATCACAGTTACACACACACACACACACACACACACACACACACACACATTGGAGTTTAGGATGTGTATTAGGTGTTGAGTGAATCCTTGTTCATAAGATGTTGATTATCTTTTGGGAACAGCAGCTCGAACTTTGGTGCAGCAACAAATCCCAGGTTTACACTGTTACTTGATGGTTTCTGGGTAAGAAGGATTTGTACGATGAAGTTTTCTATCCAGAGTTTATTTAACATTCAAGGAAGGAGTCTCCAGTGTCAGCGCTTTGCAACCACGACCGAGGAATTTATCAAATCTTTATTCTTTCGGCTATTATTTCAGTGTAGAGAAGACTGTGATTGAGGGCGTTCATAGCCGCCGTTGAGTGAAAATAAAGAGTGTTGCTCTTTAATAAATAAAGATGGATAGCCTGTTGTGGTTGTAGAAATGTCAGATCGTATATCAGAAAAGGAAAAGAAAGATGAATTTGACCCAATGCTCTCACATATCAAATTGGTTTTGGGTTTTGAATTAAGAAATGTTTCCATATAAAAAATGGGAATTAATTTTATTCTGTATATCCAGTGGCTGGGAAAAGTGTGGAAACACCTAGAGGTTTATAGTTTTTGAGTGCATGTTCCTTTTGTTTTTATGCTACGAATTCAGTAAAAGGATTAATTAAATGGACAGTGAATAAATGGAAGAAAGTTCTGTGGAGTCCAAATGAGACATTTGTGTCTCTAACAGAAGAACTTGTGTGAGATGAAGAACAGGAGAGAAGATGTGATCAGACTCTCTCACCCCCACACTCACACTTGGAGGTGGAAGTTTAATGGTTTGGGGTTGTTTTGGAGCAAAGAAGGTCGCGGAAAGTGAAAGGAATCCTGAACCAACACGGCTTCCATTCCAAACTTCAGCACCATGCAGTTCCGTCTGGACTGCCGCTCGTTGGAAGCGACTTCACCGTACAACAAGACGATGAGCCTGAGGTTCTGTATGTGTTATTTAGAGAGCAGACAGACGTCTGGAGTGATATCTATCATGGAATCACCTGCCCAGTCATTCCACCTAAATCCTACTGAACTGCTCTGAAATGAAGAAGAACATCTCACACTAGTGAAGAACATCTTTGGAGATTTTTACAGGAGGCACAGCAAAATATATCAGCTGAACATTTGGAGGAACAAAGTGTCCAGATGCTGAGTGTGTAAAGCTGTTCTTCATATTAAATTTATTAATGGAAATAAAATGGAACATCAAAAAATGTTAAGATTTGTTGGACCAGAGGAAATCTTCATACTGTGGCATTGCCGAGTTTGTCGCATAGATAAAAGAGGAACATGCACGTCTCTCGCAAACACCATAAAAGCCTCGGTTTGTATAAATAAAAATAAATTATACAATATAAGAACTATATTTAAATATTGTGGTTTTGTATGAGTCGTGTTTTGAGCTACACCATATTGCCAAAAGTATTGGCTCACCTGACCTTTCCTGATATATGTGGATCTTTTCCAAACTGTTACCACAAAGCTGAAGACTTTCAATCGTACAGGACATCTTTAGATGCGCTATAATAAAATTTAGCAATCACTTGTACCCCAAACCTGTTCCTGGCATGGCGATGCTCCTGTGCACAAAGTGAGCTCCTTAAAGATCTGGTTTACATGCTTTGGAGAGGAAGATCTTGAGTGGCCTGCTATAAAGCTCTGATCTCATCCCTACTGAACACCTTTGGGATGAATTGGAACCCTGACTGCACCCCAGGTCTCCTCACCTACATCAGTACCTGTCTTTCATAATACACTTGTGGTTTAAGAAGACAAATATCCATTAGCACACTCCAAAATCTTATGGAACATCTTCCCAGAAGAGTGGAGGGAATTAGAAGAGCAGATTGGGACTAAATGTTGAATGCGATGCTCAAAAATCACATACCAAACGTATGACCAGGTGTCCCAATACTTTTGGCAATATAGTGTATCTCATTCGATAAAATTGCTGCTTTGGTGAGATTCTTCAGAATTATTTTATGGTGTAAACATTTTTAAATAATTATCAGATGAATATCAGTATTGGCCGAGGTTTTAGTTTCAGTATCACTAATCATGTCTTTATTGCTGCAGCTGCTGTCACACCAACTTCATGTAATTAGAATGAATCTTGTTTTGCAACAAATTTTTTCTCTCTCAGCCTCGAGGCTCCTCCTCCAAAAGGTTTCACACTGAAATTGTGCCAGGAAAGTTTTCAGCTACTGTATGTGAATGAACTAAATATAAACAATAACGTTTAAATACAAAACAAATCATGGATCCTAATGGTGTTCGAGTGAAGCAGTGAGGATTTCTGTTTGATTTTATATGTAATTGGGAAAGACATTAATATTTATTTATTGTATATATATATAAATATATCTTCACAAATCTCCACAAAATCTAGTGGAGCATCTTCCCAGAAGAGTGGAACTTATTATGACATCATAATGCGGAATGGAATGTTCAAAAGGTGGCACAAACCAAACAGGTGTCCACAAACTTTTGCCAATCCTGTGTGTATTTCTATCGTTGTATTTATGGCTTTCAAAATGGTAAAGTATCAACAGTAGACAGTAGTTTGGCCAAACACACACACAAACACACACACACACACACACACACCCACTTTCTGACCAATAAGAATTTATACTATGAACATGAAACCTGTCTGATGTTACATGTTTAAATCTAATCTAATCTCTCGCTACAAACAAAACCACACTGTCTTATTTTTTTCCTCTTGTTTTTATCCAAACAGAAATCCGAAGATGGGGTGTGTTCCAGCCTCGCCGTCTGTTCTCGTCCTACTGTGTGCAGGAAGTGTACTTTTCATCGCAGGTGCGTTCTCTCTTCTCCTTTTCATGTTTGTGTTGTTTCTAAAATGGAGGAAGTGAAATGGGAGATTTTGTTTACAGGATTAAGGCAGAAAATACTGGAAACTCTGAAACAGAAATGATTTAAAAATTAAAATGTTTTGGATTTTCATAATACTTTACAATTTTTGGAATCCTTTTTGGAAATGTTGAGAATTTTTTATCCTTGTTATCAGGATCAGTCACAGTTTATATGCTATGAAAAACCCCAATGTGTTCCTCCATTACTTAACCTTAATCTCCGTATTAGTGTATTTTTTATTATTTTATTAACTGCTCTTCTTCCTTCTTAAAACTAAAGTTTTGAATATTTATTATTTATTTACACGTTGAAAAATAAATAATTAAATGTCTCTGAAACTGAATCTGAAAATAAACAAACATTTTATGATTTCTCAACAATCCAGAATAAATTTAACATTTAAAAAAAACACACAAAAGACCTCACAATTTAAAGACTTATTTAAAGAATTATTTTGTACTATTGAAAAATATAAAATATAATTTTTGGGGGGAGGGGGAGGGGCTTACTTTCTTTAACCTGTCAATCACAGCAACATGAAATGTTTTTACTGACTGTCTGTGACCTTGAAATAAAATTAAAATGCAAAAAAGTAAATAAATAAATAAAAATAAAAAGCAAAAATACGATAAATAACATAATAAACTAAAAATGGAATTACAAACACAACTAAAATTAAATATAAATAAATATAAATAAACCTGGAAGTAGAATAAAATAGATCAAATAAAACAAAAATAGACTTGGAATAGAAAAGGAATAAAAAAATTTATAGAATAAAAATAAAATAAAAGTAAACGGAATAAAAATTGAATAAACGTGAACGGAAATTGAACTACAATTAAAGGTTACATTGCAAAAGTAAGATACGTAAAACACCAAAAGGTTTCTGCGCAGGTCGAATCAGATCAGAGACACAAACAGTGTGCACTTATTTTCAATGACTATGAATTATTGAACATTCTGTGAGCTTGTGTATGCAGAAGACGGTGGATCGCTGTGTGATCAGGATACTTTGCACCGCCCTGTAATGCAGCAGCAGATTAGTTTATTAGTCTCAAATCTGTTGACGGCTAAAAGCAGTCTTAAGCCTACCGGGAAACTCATTTAAAACAAAACAAACATCTAGTTCAGGAAATGAAGATGTAATTGTGTACAGTAAATAATAAGAAAGTGTACATGAGCTCTTTCTGTTCAAATATCTTGGTTTAATTTTCTTTATATTTTATGTAACGTTTCCTCATCAGTGTTGATGAAATATATATAATAATAATACGAGTAAAGAATGAGCTCTTGTTGAATAAATCGTCTCCATGGACCGGTGGATGTTATTATATCTGCAGTCATAATAATTTTTTTTTCACCCCGTGATGTTCAGACGTGACCCTGCCTATGAAGATCACCTCCACCGGGCCTCAAACTTTACAGCTGGCACAAGGAGAGCAGAAAACCCTGGGGTGTACGTACACACCCGGGCCTGAGGATGTCGGTGAACTGGACATCGAGTGGACACTGGTCAGTCCAGACACCACGCAGAAGGACAAAGTGGTGAGTACACAGAGACGATACAGACTAACTGAGCACCATGGGAATTATTTACACTCCAATATGTTTCAGATTAGGAATATTCAGCTCCGATGCAGTGACGCGGGATATCAATTAGCTTCATTATTAAAGCAACAAAAATGAAGGAAAAATGAAGAAAACTGGATTTCGATCATCTACTATACTGTCATAAGTGTGTCAAAACATGTCCATGAGATTGGTTTGTGCTTCTTTTTGAACATCCCATTCCACATTTAGTGCCTATTTGCTCTTATAACAAGCTCCACTCTTCTGAAAAGATGTTCCACTAGATTTTGTGGAGATTTGTGGAGATTCATTCGGCCACAACGGTGTTAGAGGTGGTTGAGGTAAGGAGGCCTTGGATTGGAGCTCTATGACAGGAGATCTTCCACTCAAATCCTTGTAAAGCAGATCTTCATGAAACTGGTTTTGTGCATGGGAGCATTGTCATGCTAGAACAGGTTTGGGTCTCCTAGTTCAAGTGAAGGAAAAATTTCATGCTCCTGCATCCAAAGACGTCCTGCACAATTGTCTGTCTCTGGTTTTGAGTTTAAGGAAAAAACACACTGTGGCTTGAAAAGTCGGGTGTCCCAATATTTCTGACCCTACAGTGTCGTTTTAATATTAAAATATTATATGTGTGTAACTTAGAGCTGCAGAAATCTACCTATAATGAGCCGTATATAAATGAATAAAGGCACACGAAGCTGTATTTTGATCCATTCAGTCAGTTTTATTATTGCAAATGTTTTATCATCGTGTGATTTATCAGGTTCTGATGATCTGATGTTCCTGCATTCTGTCTCTCAGCTCCTGTCGTATTCAGGTGGACAGAAATATATCCATGGTGACCAAGAGTTAATGACGGGGGTGGACTTTGCCGTGAGTGACCCCTCTCTGGGCGACGCCTCGCTCTCGATCGCCGAGCTCACGGCCTCACACACCGGCACGTACCAGTGTAAAGTGAAGAAAGCTCCGGGACTGGACATGCTCAAGGTCACTCTGCAGATTCTGGGTAATGTAACGATTAACATCTGTTATCCATGAATAATAAAGCGTCCTCAAGCACCATAAATATCACATCACAATACTTGGGGATATTTAACAATATAGTGATACTCACATATACATACATATTATAGTGATGTGATCTCATACACTTTATGGACAAAAGTATTGAGGTTTTTCCCCAAACTGTAGTACAAAGTTGGAGGCATACAATTGTATTGAACACCTAAAGTGTGTGAAATGAGCGATTTCTTTATTTTTGCCTTCATTTCTCAGGTCCTTCGTCTTTTTTTCTAAATGGAAATGCATTGGAACAAGTTCAACGGCATTCCGACAAGTTCTGTTTTTTACAAAATAAATGCTGCTGAACGAGTTGCACAGACTTTTCTGTGAAACCCACCCATTAGTTGGAACTACAAAGATCATGCTGTGATAAAGGATCAAGTGTATCGTTATGGTCAGGATCTTTTATACACTTTTTAAATCTTATTTCCATGACGTTCCCTTTAACTCTTTGGGATTGCCACCCAATCTTTCAGACAGATACGCTCCAGATTCTCGGTCCGTTTCTGATGAATTTGTTAGTTTTGGATTTAAAAAAAAATTATGAATTATGACACCTTTGTTCCTTTTCTGATTTAATATTAAAAGCAAAAAACAAGCGTTTTATTCTTTCTGAGCCCATTCACAATAAGAGAAAACAGCAGGATGTGGTTATTTATTTGCTTTTCTGTTTGTTTGTTTGTTTGTTTGTTTGTTTGTTTGTTTGTTTGTTTGTTTGTTTGTTTGTTTGTTTGTTTGGTAACAATGCTGTATAGTAAGTGTGGATACTGGAAAGTATTTGGATGTAGAAAAACTAATAAAAAAAATGTTTAAAGGGAGGGGTGCACAGAACAGCAGTTTTTGGTATAAATATAAAAATAATACAATATATTTAATTGCTGCAGTGATATTAAATTAATTGATTTGAAATGCAGTAAAAAAAAAAAAAAGTTATATTAATTCAACCGTCACAGAAAATTGTATTATATCTGTAAAATGTGTTTAAATACATTATAATACAATATATAATATATGTTCAAATGATTACATATATTACAATATAGACATTTATACACATTTTATAAGTATATATTTTTTTTTATAAAATATTAAGTAATTATATAACAGTATTATCATAAACACTGAATAATGTTTTTGTCTTTATTATTGAATTCAATTATATATAAAACATTCCAGTGTTATATAAAGCCATACAATGTATTTACATGCAATATAATATAATATAATATAATATAATATAATATAATATAATATAATATAATATAATATAATATAATATAATAAAAACAGTTTTTAATTCATCTCTTGTTCATATCTCCTGCAGTCATTTTAGGGTTTTTTCTTTCAGTAATAATGTAAAGGTCAGAAAAAAAGCAGGTCAGCATGCGGCGTTACCATGGAAACAGAGCACAATTCAGAATTGGAAAAAAAAGAAAATCCATCTTGATCAGCTGTAGGTGGTGAGAGCAGTTTACATCCGAAATTAGAAGAAGCCGAGAGCATAACGTTCGTTCCGCTGGGTTTTAAAAGTTCAACGAGTGAAGAGATGAGTTGAGAAAGTAGTGATGAGTTTCCCTTCCTGAACTTTCTTCATTTCGCTGCTGCCATGGCAACGAGCTTTATAACCTTGACGTCGCTTCTTTTCTGAAGAAAAACAACATTAATCTTACACAAACCGAACAAGAACGTCAAGACTCGTAGCCGCGTCCAGAAGCTGAACGTGTGCTATCATTAACACAAAAGATCAACAACCGACCGTCATCAGGGGTCAATCCACATGTGTTTATTGTGTGACGCAAATCATAATAAAAGATGTAACAATCAAAGTCTGAGTATGTGGAAAAATAACTTTTATGGATTTAATTGGTTTGTGCTTTTTTTTTATATCCCATTCCACATTTAGTCCCCATTTGCTGTTATAATAAACTCCACTGTTCTGAGAAGATGCTTCACTAGATGTTGTGAAGTGTGGAGCTTGTGGAGATTTGTGGAGATTCAGAAGTCAGGTAGTGATGTAGGTGAGGTGAGAAGGCCTGGGGTGCAGTCAGCGTTTATATTCATCCCAAAAACGTGTTCAATAGAGTTGGAGCTCAATAGCAGGAGATCTTCCAATCCAAACAATGTAAAGTAGATCTTCATGGTGCTGGCTTTGTGCACAGTGGCATTGTCATGGTGGAACAGCTTCGGGTCTTCTAGTTCATGCTATTATGTACAAAGATGTCCTTAAAAAATTGTGTGCCACCAAATCTGTGCTAAAAGTTTGAGGCAGAACCACACATGCCTGGAAACATCCGGTGTCCCAATACTTTTGGCAGTATATCACTATCAGAGCATCTTTTTCAACAGTTCTGGGATCTGACCTAAGGTAACCTCCTCTGTCCATCAGAGCGACCATCAGTTCCGAAGTGTTGGATGGAAGGAGACGGGGGCGTGGGGACGTCTCTGATGCTCCGCTGCAGATCGGATCAAGGTTCTACACCCCTCCAGTACGTGTGGAAGAGAGAAACTGGAGGTCCGATTCCTCCCACCGTTACACAGGGTGAGTGTGATGTCATATTGTCATATCAGACCTCACAGCAGGTCGTGTGTGGTGGGGATTGATTTTTTTTTTTTTTTTAATAGACTTAATGGTTTTACTGGAACAGTGCCATTGTGAATTTAAAAAAATGCCCCACAGACGGGGGAGTATATATTAGCGTCTCGTTTGTGAAAAATGACCTAGAAATGGAAGGTCAGGAAGCGTGCTTTTAAAAATTATGGATTTTTTTTTTACCCGATCGTAAGCGTTTTTTGTACAAAGTCTCTAATTAGGAAGAATCCAACCCACAACTTGTACAAAATTAAATAAATCACTTTTTAATTAAAGAAGTAATCAGTTACCTTTAAGTAATTACTTTTACCACGAACCCAAATTAACCTCCTGAGTGTGCAGGACTCGCGGGAGAGATAAAACACTTTACTAGCTTTACTTATCTTCAGAGCCCTGCTTCTGCTTCTCCTGCTGCTGCGATCAAACATACCGAAAAAGGTGTGTAAAAAAACATCCAGTGCAAATGTTTGTGCACCCATGCCTCAGATTGATGAAACCATTAGACCCATATTTGTTTCAAAGATTTAAAAAAAAGGTACTGGGCTAAGAAACCATAAGAGCAACCAGAATCCAAAGCGAACCCGTCCTTTTCTCTTTTGGGGGACATCGGGGAGTTGTGTAATACCTGGCAACCCATTCATAATTTCTGGTTATATCCTGTTGAGAAAATACAATTTGCTTGATAAATGGCCAAATGTTTTTTTTTTAATTGGGTTTTGATTTGTGCCTGTGTTCCTTAGATCCGTTCCTCGGAGAACTTCTTATCTCTAATCACTCCACGGACTTGATGGGAATCTACGCATGTGAGGCGTCTAACGCTGTGGGGAAAGAGTTTTGTCGAATCAACCTGCAGGCCTTCAGTCGTAAGTGTAAAAGCTACATCCACATACGAAGGTTAGAAAAGTACAGAGTACTGAAATCTCCACACCTTTACGCTCACACATTTGCTAATTAGAACTTCGCCCTACCATCTCACTATCGCTAACATTAGCTCTAATAGCTAATCTAATCTAACTGCTAGAAAACTAGATCACATTTTAGAGTAAAGTTTTCTTGGTGAGCCAAATGTCAGAATATATTGTTACCTAACTTTGGGTACTAAATTATTTAATGAATCATTAAAGTTCACACTCCTATTCTTTTTATTCCTACTGAGTGGTTTGTGTGTGTGTGTGTGTGTGTGTGTGGGTGTGTGTGTGTAGCTCCTAACAGAGCCGGTGTGATCGTGGGCATCGTGTGCGGATGTCTGTTGCTCATCATCATTATCCTCATCATCCTGTTGCTCCTGTTCTTCCGATGCAGACAGCAGCGGCGGCGCTACGAGAAAGAGTTCTCCAACGAGATCAGGTAGAACGAACGCGATGGCTTCTCACGACACTTGTTTGTTAATCGTAGTTAGTGGGGAACAAAGACGGCTGATGTTCCTCATTTATGCCTTGATCCATTAATACCTCATTCTGCAGATTTATCACAAAAAAGAACAAGAGAAAGAGGCTTTTGACTTCACATGTATATTACAGCACAGTGAAATTCTGCCTTCGCATATCCCAATCTCAGGATCAACCATGAAACAGCACAGAAGGTTAAGGGCCTTACTCAGGGGCCCCAAGAGTGGCAGCTTGGCAAAACTGGGTCTTGAAACCTCAGCCTTCCAATCTGTAACCCAGAGCCTTACCCACTGAGCCACCATTTACATTTACGACATTTAGCAGACGCCTTTATCCAGAGTGACGTACAAAATTGCTTTGAGATCAACAAATAAATCAACAACGGTTTGCTGGATTTTTAAAATAAATGTAAACAAAGACAAAGCAAACCTGGAAAAGTGCAAGTTTTAGTGTTTCAGGAAGCCGTAGGTCTTCACCCATCACCCAAAGATAGGCTCAGCTGTTCGGACATCTCGGGGGAAGTTCATTCCCGCACCTTGATGTATACCTACCAAACCAAGCCTTTGATTCGTCCTGCCACATCAAATATGAAGGCCGGAAAATCTCATTTAAAAAAAATTAGGTAAAAAAAAAAACGAAACTTTTAGATTGAACTTTTCTCTTATTAGAAGGAACTGAATATCTACTATGAACTCTGCAGTACAATAAATTGCATTGCATTAAACTCTATTGTACTATAAGTTCAATGAACTAGAAAATATACCTGCATTAATTAAAGCAGATTACAGAGCACTGTTTTTAATTTATTTATTTTTATTTTCAATAAATATGGAATCAAAGAGAACCCATGGCAACCTTCATTTTATTAAAATATTTAGTACAATGCACCATTTATTTTCAGGCCACTGCCTTCAATCAAGTCTGTTTTTTGTTTCTTTGTAGGAAAATGTGTGGGCAGCTCTGATAAATAAACATTTCGAGTGAGATTTTCTAAGCAAATACGGGCAAACCCAAATGATTGGCTTGAACTGAAGTTCCTACCTGGAACGACCTTCCCTTTTATATAGAGACATTGCACATATGAATACGGCTCAGAAACAAGAATTTCAGTATAATTCAATTTTATTTGATTATATATTGTAATAATGGACATGGTCAGAGAATCTGGATTTACATTTACAGAAAACTGGATGTCATCTTTACCTTTTTAAATGTATCCCTAACAAGCAGGAAAACTCCCGTAGATCTCAAACCCTGAGAGCAACCAGAATCAAAAGAGAATTCATCTTTATCTGAGTGTCACCAGGGGTCCATTCTAAATTAGTGGATTATCTTTCAATTAGCAGGATTTTATTAGTATTTATTATTATTATAGAGCTTTCTGAATTCAACGTATCACGCAGGATCAACACGAAACTCCAGCACAGTGTGATAGAAAGATTTTGTCAAGTCAAGTCAAGTCAAGTGGACTTGGACTTGTCTTGGACTTGGTTTTCTTTTAAGGGGAATCATGTGCATCATACATTTTTTGGACCTTTATATTAATAATTTGAGTCAGGAACAACATAAGTAGAAAAAAATTACCATTTTGTTGAATTTTCTTGTATTTATTTCTGTAAAACTGCTTTGGGGGACCTCCCTGTTTTTACAGATTTCAAGGTGTTCCCTGGCATTTCAATATGATTTTCAGATTCTTCATCACCTTCGAGAATAACGCACAAAAAAATTTTTATAATAATATTATTATTATAAAATAATAATATAATATTTTATTCCTCTTGTTGCAGCAAATTGTAATCCGTTACTATTTAATTAACTAAAAACCAGATACGAGGTGGTATCAAAAAGTTTCCAGACTAGTTTTGTAACTCACCAACAGATGGCAGCACAAGGCTGCACGCACAGTCACAGGGAGCACTGACCTTTTTAAGTCAGTGTGTCAAAAGACATCGTCCTGTGTACATCGGGAGCCGTGCAGCAGGTGCTATTCTGACCACGTGCTTTACCCCGTCTGCTATTATGACCACATGCATACCCTGTCACAGAGCTCTCGTCACTTCCGTATCCACCCTACTCACCAGATTGGTCTCCTGTGGACTTCACCCTCTACCCGAAGCTGAAGATCAACCTCAAAAATGGCCGTTTTGACACCGTTGCAGAGATTTGAAGTGCAGGAATGCTAAAAGCACATGTAGATAAATATTTTGATACCACCTCGTATCGTTGTCTCGAATCGCTGCATATCTACTCACACGTTCTCTCATCAGCAGCCTGTGAACTTCTTAATCATGATGATGTTATAAAAGCTACAGCTTTACTGCTGAGTCTTACTGTTACAAAGTGCTGAAACTGGAGACTCCTTTCATCCATGAATAAATAAATGTTGCAATAGAAACAATCCTATATCAGATCTGTGAAATGACCCAATCGATCTGCTCTTGTTGCGTCCGATTATCAGGGAGGACGTTCCAGCACCCGAAAGCCGACCTACAAGTCGTGTTTCGAGTCTTCACTCCAGACAGGCGTACAACCAGATAAGCCAAACCGACCACCTCCATCACACGGAGACAAGCAGCATGGGATACGACGGCACGCTGCCCAGATACGACGACAAATACGGCTACATCGTCTGACACCTCTCATAGTTTCATATAAAAGTGAAAATGACTACAATTTAGTGCTGAAATACAAAACACTCCCTTTGTATACAGTGTGTTATTTATAGTGTGCATTTATATGGTCATGCGATGATTTTTGTATACATGTGTATCTTAGTTTTTTTCTCTCTGTGTGCACAGGTATCATTTAAATTGTGTTACAATGTTGTAAAGAAGATTGAGGGCATTATGGTGGATGGATGTTGGACTTTTAATGACCTTATTAGTTTTATTATTATTACTATTATTCAGAATCTAACTGCTAATCATTTATTTTGTCTTTTGTATCTGCAGATACATTCTAATTTAAACATCACCCCCCACACCTGTGTGCTCTGAATCTGTGAATAAAACAACAACTTTTTATTAAATACACATTCAAGAGTTTTATTTGAAGCAGAACGCACAACTGCTGTTAAACCCTCACAAGTCATTCCTTATAGATGATTTTGCTGTTTTTCTGATGAGGATAACGTACATTTTTTGGACATACCAAGAAAATAAACATACAACGACAAAATTTTGAATAAAATCAAGAAACAAGTCAATATTTACTGTATAATTATAATAAGTGTATAATTTTCCCAAAATTTGGACGGATTAAATATGACGAGTGAAAGTAACATAAACATAAATATAACATAAATATATAAATAATCAGAAGTGTGACACATAATTAGGACATTATTTCAAAATATATATAATAATTTTTCTACAAATGGGAAAGGATATGCCTGTGGATGTGAGATTCATTCGGGTTTGTGAGAAATTAAGTCTAAAAACAGACAATTTTACTATATAAGAATCAAATTATATATTTTTAAAATTATACGGAAAACGATTTCGACACTTAGACTGCAAATCTCTGTAACAATTTATTTATAGTACATTATATAGCATATTGTCTATATGATATTTTAAATGGTTGTGTACTTATGTATGTTAAAGTCAATCTTTATTATTTTTATTATTATTGTTATTATTATTATTATTATTATTATTATCATCTATTTTTGTTTATTGCTTGTGTGGCCAGCAGGCGGCGCATGCGCACAATGCGTCATTTCTCTGCACGAAAAGGGGGGTTGGGGGAGCTGTATTAACGACGTAAAGCGCATGCGCGGATTTGTTGTCACGACCCGCTAGCCGTCTGTCAGCGCAGAGGCTAGGCTAAGCTAACACCGCTAATCATGAAGGCTCTTCGAGGAATGGTGAGCGGAGCCGTGAATGAGATTACCTCGGCTGTCAGCGGACACAAACCTGCCGCCACACGCGAGCACGTCCTCGCCGTCAGCCGCGACTACATCTCTCAACCGAGACTCAGTGAGCAGAACAGCCATTTTTTATAAAACATCGGGGTTTTTTTTCATTTTTTAGCTAGCCAGACGCACAATAGGGGTCGTATCTTAAAATGCGCAACGAAGTGCACTACGTAGGGTGCATCGTAATGTCTTTTATACCCTACCTAATACACTTTTTTTTAAAGACGGTGCTATTTGGGACGCGGCCATTAGCTGTGCGCAGGAAGATCCAGCGTTAATGATGCAGCGAATGAATGACAGGATTAGATAACAAGAAATACACGAAATCTATTTATCATTTATTCATTTCAATAACTTTACAGCATATAAACAAAGATTAAAGGATTGCTCTTTACACGCTTATCAACATGGATTAGCATTTAGTTGCTTAGCTAGCCGTGTCTGCATTTTGTGACAAGCAGTTATATAATGTGATGCTCATTTTAACATAAATAATATAATAAAAATAATAGCCTTTCAATATTAAAGCAAAGAAATGCGTTTTTATTGTTTTTTTATGTTATCTATTCTATTATATATATATATATATATATATATATATATATAATATTATAGTTAGCTGGTGATTTTATGATCTATTGACTAAATAGCATTTATTTAATTTAGTTCTATTGTTTATATGCTATATTATGTTTAATTTCCTGCATTTTGTTAACATTGTTATTATGTTTATTATATATTTGGGTTTGTAGATTTGTCCTTGAAATGTGTATATGATGATGGTGCATTAGGTGCAGAGCAAATTGTTTGATAAATGCATCAGATAAATAAATGTAAATAAATATTTGAATAGAATTCAAGAATACAAAAATACCTATAATAGCTCATACACAGCTCAGTGAAGGCCTGAGAGGTTTATATATATATATATATATATATATATATATATATATATATATATATATATATATATATATATATATAAACGTGTTAACGCAAATTAATTTAAAACACTACAAATTTTATTAACGTGCGACATGCACATTTGACCATTTTTTTTATTAAAACCTTCAATGTAACACGACCTCCTTTCTTAATCACGACCTCCTTTCTTTACTCAGATCATAAAAAAAATTATAAACTTCAGCAAAAAAATATTTTTTAATCACTAATCATTTGAAAATCCGCCATGACGCACACATCCGGCAATTAACACCGTCCGTGTGGAAACATAGCAAAAGTGTTGTTTGGTGTCCTGATTATTTACGTAATTTTGATGACCAAAATGTTATGTGCTTTTTTTTGTGGACACCTGACCATAAGATGGTATGTGCTTTTTGAACATTCCACATTAATCTTCTGTTATAATGAGCTCTACTCATCTGGTAAGATATTCCACTTGACTTAGGAGTGTGCTTATGAAGATTCATTCAGCTATAGAGTGTAAAGTCAGGTAGTGATGTAGGTGAGAAGGTGAGGAGGTTCCTGGGGTGCAGTCAGTGTTCACATTCATCCCAAAGGTGTTCAATTGTGTTGTAAACAATTTATTGGTTCTTTGTTGTTGTTTTGCCTTTTGATATCTAGTTAAAAAAATATATATTTACTGTATATAAACATACTGTTTGTTTTGTCTGCAGCATATAAAACTGTATCTGGTGTCAATGGCCCCCTGGTGATCTTGGACCAAGTGAAGGTGCCGTATAATAATAATAATATTAATAATAAAACTAATAATAATAAGACTTTTGAATATTTATTTTCTCTGAAAGTTCCAGAAATCCACTCTACTCCCTAATATTAATATTTAATGTTCACATTAGTAAAGCGGCTCCTCTACTGTAGTTTCCCAGGTACGCTGAGATCGTCCACTTGACTCTCCCTGATGGCACAAAGCGCAGTGGCCAGGTGCTGGAGGTCACCGGTTCCAAAGCCGTCGTCCAGGTGAGCTGCACTGTTGTTGTTGTTGTTGTTGTTGTTGTTTGAAAGATCGACAGATGTGACACGACCCATCCCTTTATTTAATTCTTTTTTTTTTTAATACCGTTTTTAGGTGTTTGAAGGAACATCAGGTATCGATGCCAAGAAGACAAGCTGCGAGTTTACAGGGGACATTTTACGCACACCCGTATCAGAGGACATGCTGGGTGAGGAGCTCGATTTCAACCTGATAATGTGTGATGTAAGAAAAAAAACTCCCTTTGTAAAACTGTTTGTGTTTCCAGGCCGTGTGTTTAACGGATCGGGAAAGCCGATCGACCGAGGTCCAGCTGTCCTGGCCGAGGACTACTTGGACATCATGGGTAAAACATCAGTGCCTTTCCTTTTCTTGCGCAGAATTCATTGAAGAATCGTCAGGAGCCGAAAACCATGCATTAGATAAGCAGTTGCGAATGATAGCAGGGAATTGTTATTGTGTCATAAGATATAAGAGCCAATCACAGATCAATATGCAAATAAAAAAAAATAAAAAAAGATTAAAGATGTATTTTAATATGGAAAGGAAATGGAAAATCTATTTAAATCTTACTATCTGTCTGATTTTATTTATTTATATATTATTATTATTTTTTATATATATATATATATATTATATACTGTATATAGACAAGATAAGATAAGATATACCTTTGTTTGTCCCACAGTGGGGAAATTTCTCTGTTACAGCAGCAAAGAAAGAGAAATGTGCAAAAAAATAAAAGAATAGAGACATAATACAGTATATACACAACACAATGTATAAATACAAAGAAGAAAAACGAGACCACAAGTGATTTACGCTAACAGACATCACACAGGTGTAATATTGCATGGTTTTAAATGATGGTTATTGCACATGTGTTGTTTAAAAACAACGTTGTTATTGTTATTATTGGAGTTAAACAGTAATAACGGTGTGTATTTTGGTGACTGGTTCACTGGGAGCAGCTCTGATTGTAAAGTCTAATAGCAGCAGGGAGAAAAGACCTTCTGTATCGCTCCTTCAGACACTCAGGATGTAACAGTGTGTGATTTAACAGTGATGAAACTGTTTCATACAGGCGGTGAGAGTCGTTCTCCAGCAGTGATGATAGTTTATCTCCCATCCTCCAGAACTGAGCTGGACTTCCTGATCAGCTTGTCCAGTCTCTTCCTGTCTGCAGTGAAGATGCTGCTGCACCAGCAGACCACACCATAGAATATATCTGAGGCCACCACAGAGTCAAAAAAGGTCTTCAGTAGCTCTCCCTGCACTCCAAAAGACCTTCATCTCCTCAGCAGAGAGTGTCGGCTTTGTCCTGTCTTATAAATGACCTCATTATTATCTGTCCAGTCCAGTTTGCTGTTCAGATGAACCCCCAGTTATTTGTAAGAGTCCACTCTCACAGTGTCCTTTCCCTGAATGTTCACTGCCGATAATGAAGTTTGTTTGTGCCTACGGAAATCCACCACCAGTTCTTTTTGTTTTCCCCACGTTTATCTGGAAGCAGCTCCGTTGGCACCAGTCCACAAAGATCAGTCCTCTGTACTCCCTGTCGTCATTATCCGTGATCAGACTGATGATAGTGAACATGAAGTCTGCAGTGTAGACGGTGAAGAGAAACGGGGCCAGAATCGTTCCCTGTGGGGCTCCAGTGTTGCAGATAACCATGTCAGGCTCGCAGTCATGAGTCCTCACATACTGTGGTCGGTCTGGAGGTAGTCCAATATCCAGTTAGACAGATGATGGTCTATATTGTGTGTGTATGTGTGTAATATATAAATACAGAGAAATCAGCAGGCTGTAAACATTACACATAGCTCCTTTAAATGTATAATGTTTCAGCATTCAGTAGTCCTGGATCACACAAAAGCCTGACTGACTAAAATAAACAGTATTCATGTTTGAACTTTTGTGCATTTCAGGCACAAAGGACACGTGACTAAATATTTGCTTTCTTTCCACCTGCTTTTCCAGGCCAGCCCATCAACCCACAGTGCCGTATCTACCCCGAGGAGATGATCCAGACTGGCATCTCTGCCATCGACGGCATGAACAGCATCGCTAGGGGGCAGAAAATCCCCATTTTCTCAGCAGCTGGTCTCCCACATAACGAGGTCTCATTCACTGTCAGAATAAAATCGCTTTGTGGAGACTTGTAGTGATTCTTTTTCTCAGGAATTTGTAAGAAATGATCAACAAACATGGCTACCAAGGACTTTTTTTTTTCTTGTCTCAAATATTTCAGAAATCAATAATTAACCCCCAAATAATTTCTAATATTGAAATGTCTGAATGTGAAATTGATCTTGAAAAGAACTACAGTCTATTTAAATAATCAATGTTAAAATTAGCATCTCATTTGCATTTGCATCTCATTTTCTGTCCATTTATTTGTAGAGATTAACATTGTTTTCGGCTTTGTGCACGATTTCAGATCGCAGCGCAGATCTGTCGGCAGGCCGGTCTGGTCAAGAAGTCCAAAGACGTGATGGACTACAGCGAGGAGAACTTTGCCATTGTGTTTGCAGCCATGGGGGTGAGAAGAACTACGTTCTAATAGCATTCAGGTCTAATTTCATCGCCCTGTTTGTAAATTCATTAGAGAATATTCTTGTGTCTGTAGGTAAATATGGAGACGGCTCGATTTTTCAAGTCTGACTTTGAGGAGAACGGCTCCATGGATAACGTGTGTCTGTTCTTGAATCTGGCCAATGACCCTACGTAAGCACATCAAATAACCCACGTACCATGCACACCATTTTTACTGAACTAGCTGCGTATTCAGCAGTGCAGCACTCGATGATGAATTAATTCTCCTGGTTTAGAATCGAACGCATAATCACTCCTCGCCTGGCGCTGACCGCTGCTGAGTTCCTGGCCTATCAGTGTGAGAAACACGTCCTGGTCATCCTGACTGACATGAGCTCCTACGCTGAAGCCCTGAGAGAGGTCAGGGACATTCACTGACACTGAGTTTAAAACTAACCCCATCACTGTCTCTAAACACGACCCAATAGGAGATATTTTTGGGATTTCTTTTAAATGCAACATTCTTTCCAAGGTGTCTGCAGCGAGAGAGGAAGTGCCTGGCCGCCGTGGTTTCCCTGGTTACATGTACACCGATCTGGCAACAATCTACGAGCGGGCGGGGCGAGTGGAGGGACGTAACGGCTCTATCACTCAGATCCCCATCCTCACCATGCCTAATGATGGTGAGAACGAGAAAGAGGCAGAAAAAGAAAGAGAACTGCATCACTGTATTTTGTATTGTCTCACTTCACTTGTCTCACTTCACCCCAGACATCACTCATCCCATCCCTGACTTGACCGGCTACATCACGGAGGGTCAGATCTACGTGGACCGCCAGCTTCACAACAGACAGGTCAGTCACAGTCAGAGAACCTAATTTTATCGGACGCTATCGTTTCTATGGCAACGGCTCATTCTCGGCACGCGATCGCTGTATGCAGATCTATCCTCCGATCAACGTCCTGCCGTCTCTGTCTCGACTCATGAAGTCGGCCATCGGAGAGGGAATGACGCGCAAGAACCACTCCGACGTCTCCAACCAGCTGGTGAGATTCCGACCCGATCACATGAGCGACGGCGAAGAAACGGTGCTAATCAATACGCGTATGTCTACATCGAAGTTGTTGATCAATAAAGCGTGGTCCTCTGTCATCAGTACGCGTGTTACGCCATCGGGAAAGACGTCCAGGCCATGAAGGCTGTAGTGGGAGAAGAAGCTCTGACGCCTGATGATCTGCTCTACCTGGAGTTCCTGCAGAAGTTTGAGAAGAATTTCATCGCTCAAGGTAAGTCCATTTTACACACCATTTACAAAACCACTCAATTGTAGGAAAGTTCTTGCTGATGGTCTTGTAGCCCATTCCAGCCTTGTGCAGGTCTACAGTCTCGTCCCTGACGTGCTTTGACAGCTTGGTCTTTCCCATGGTGGTGGAGAGGTTTGAATGGAAGAGGTTGATTCTGTGACCGGTGTCTTTTATACACATAATGATAAGAAATTAATTTGGGTCTGTGGGAGTCAGAATTCTTGCTTATTTGGTACGGGATCAAATACTTATTTTACTCGATCAGATACAAATTAATTTATAACTTTTCTTTAATGTTATTTTTCTATTTTTTATATTCTCTCTCTCTTAAAATAAACCTACCATACAGATTCCAGACTGAGCAGAGGATCAAATAATTATTTCCCCCATTATATATATATTAATGATTTTATCTGCCTTTCTTTGTTTCCTCTCCCGTGTACTTCCTCACAGGTGCTTACGAAAACCGCACCGTGTACGAAACCCTGGACATCGGCTGGCAGCTGATGCGAATCTTCCCCAAGGAGATGCTGAAGAGGATCCCTCAGAGCACGCTGGCCGAGTTTTACCCTCGAGAGTCCAAACACTGAGCCGCTGATCCGTTCTGCCGTACGCTCTCTCTCTCTCTTTCTCTCTCTCTCTCTCTCTCTCTCTCTCTCTATTTCTCTCCTCTCCTGTGTATCTCTGCCCCTCATTACAAAACATCTCACCCTGGATGTGATCAGCCGCCGGCTGCGTGGTGAAACTCTCCTCTCGCTGTAGCCTCCTCACCGTAGTGCTCCGCTTCTGCTCTGTACATGATCCCAACGTGGCCCAAACCCGTGATGTATATACATTATATATTATATATGTTGTGAATATTGTCGATGTAAAGCAAATGAATGTGTGTGTGTGTGTGTGTGTGTGTGTGTGGAAAAAAAAAACAATCGTGAGCATTTAATTAGATTTATTAGCCAAACGTTTAGTCCTGTGTCACCGCTGGAATTATTATTACAAACTAAAATGAAGTCGTGTGTGTTTGATGGAAAACGACTACAGGCCAAATGAAAGGGAACATTTTATTTTTTTGTTTGTTTTTACAAAAAAAATTGCCGATCCGACGAAAAAAAAAAAACACGCTCTGATTGGTCGATGCGACCCTGATTTATTCATTAGCAGCTCTCCATCTTTTCCATGCGCCACGTCGCCGTAGTAACAGCAATATCATTCGTGTAAAAAAAATGCCGGAAATGCAGCACGCGTGTGTGAGAACTTGGTTTCGTCTTCAAGCAGCCCTCAGTGACGTCTCCACATGTCAAGACGTTTCGGTGTCTTTAGATTTGCACTGGGGGGGATGTTTTGCAATTTGAAACACCAACAACAAAAATGTCAAATCAGCAGCTTTGAGTCTTTCACACGTTCCTTTTCTGCTCTTAGACGAGAGCTGATTGATCGATATCTCGAGCAGACGCGTCAGCAGACGCTTGTCATTTTGAAATATATATTTACGGATATAGAACTCGACTGAGTTTATTGTTTCCTTGTAATAGCAACCCTGGTTGCTGCTTTTGATTGGACGCCGTGCGCTCGGTCTGATCTACTTTAGGAAGCTCTGGTGCAAAGCTGAAGGAATGAACGTGTCTCGGTCAATCGATAATATTTGGGATTTTTCATCGTGAACTTATATTTGTAGAATTAAATCTTATAACCTCCATTTCCTTTCCTATTGTCTTTTATGGGTTTTTCCAGAGACACATTGATGTTCCTTTCGTTTCCATGCAACAAACTCGGTATTTAAATGGTTTGAAGTTTGAATTTGACCAAACAAACCTATAAATGTTCAGATGCTTTTTTTTATCTAAATCTGAAATTCTTTAGATAAAACTCTCCAGAGATGTTCTTCACTAGATGGAGATCATGTGATGCAGTTCAGTAGGATTCAGGTGCGGTGACTGGGCAGGTCGTTCCATGATGGATATCATTCCAGACGTCTGTCGCTTCAGGATTCCTTTCACTTTTCCCGGAATCTCCTCTGCTCCAAAACAATTAAACTTCCACTTCCAGGTGTGACGGGTGAGGGAGTCTGATCACATCTGCTCTTCTGTTCTCCAGAAGTTTCCACTCATTCACTCTGCAGTTATTGTGTGTTTCTACCTTTTTAATTTTGTTGCACAGAAAAAAGGAACATACACGTGTCACAAAAACCAGAAAAGACTCAACACTATAAAAGCCACGTGTTTAGTAATAGTGCAAATCGTGGTATTCTTGTCATCATTTATTAAGTTAGTGTTTATTTTCCCGCTTCGTCATCTGTCATCTTTTTATTTATTACGTCAATTTTTATTATTGTTATCAGGATTATTTATTGGAGCCACGGAGGCTGCGTGTGTGTAGTGTTTCGTTCCTTGTCAGATCGATGTGCGGCAGTAAAGTGTGTATCAGTCTGAACGCATGGAAATCGAAACGATGTGACGTGTGATTGTGAAACGTCTGTGTATCATTGTTCTGTGGAATAAAACCTGATCATGTGTCACACGTTGGGGTTTTTTGTCTTATTTTTAATGTCAGAAAAAACACTGTGTTTCTGCCTCAAACTGTCACAGACAAAATCTGGAAAAAATGAGGACTAAATGTGGGCAGGACAATCATAAAAAAAAAAAAGTACACCCTCTTATTCATCATGTGCTGAATAATAATTTTATTTATAAAAAGACAAATCATTTCAGGTGACCACAAAAGTTAAGGACTTTTCAGAAGTTATAAATTATGTTCTGTATAAGTAATAACACGGTAGTTTAGGCTGTAATTAGGTTGAGTGTCCACAAGAGGGCACTGAGGAATGTTCCTCTCTTAACAATCAGCGCTTCTGAGCTACACCACTTCCTGTTATTGCTTCCTAAACACACCTATATTTATATAATCACCTGATCATAAATCTATCTACAGCAGCATTCAAATACAGCTGCATGTTATTAATTGTATATGTAGACTACACCAAAAAGACTCCATACACACACTTTTAGTGTTGTGCAAAACTTTTAGGCAGGTGTGAAAAAAAATGCTGTAAAGAATGCTTTCAAAAAGAAAAGTTTATAAAATGTTTTATTTGATCACCGCTTGGCTTTGAGTTCGTACACTTGCACACTTTGTACATATGCACAAACTCAGAGATTCTTTATGATCGGTCTCAGGTGGCTGACTAACCCATTCTACCAAGCAGGTGCTGATGATCATCGATTTCATCTGTAGGTTGAAACCCAGTCATTAAGTGAAACAGAAGCAGCTGAGTAGGAGCGTAGATGCAAGGATTAGCCAATGAACAACTCAGCGCAGTGGATTAAAAACACATCCTGCTTACTTCCCTTTGACATTGGAAGATATCCAGCACTGCCTTCAGCAAAGAACTGGAGGAAACCATTGGGACTGAGGTACACCCATTTACTGTCTGGAAAAATCTGTCTAGAAATGAAAGAATTATGGCCAAAAAAACTTTGAAACTGCAGGCAGAAGAAGTGCAGCAGGTTTATTTGGCTGTAGCAGGAGGCAAGATGTTTGCTGAAGGACAATACAATAATGAGTGTCTGCAGGCAACAGTGAAGCATGGTGGAGGTTCTTTGGCAGTTTGGGGCTAAATTTCTGACGCTGAGAGATATGTCCTCAATGCTGAGAAATACAGGCAGATATTTATCTATCGCATCATCAGGGAGGCATCTGATCGCCCCCAAATTTATTCTGCAGCAGAACAACGGGCCCAAACATTCAGTCAATGTCATTAAGAGCTATCTTCAGTGTTGAGAAGAACAAGGAGTCCTGGAAGAAATGGTTGAGTCCTGATCTCAACATCATCGAGATTTTCTGGGACGAGATGAAGAGACAGAAGGATGTGAGGAGCTTCTCTATGGTAACTTCTCTGGATCAGAAGGTCATAGGTTCAAATCCCAGCACCACCAAGCTGCTACTGCTGGGCCCTTAAGCATGGCCCTCAACTGCTCAGTTGTAAGTCGCTCTGGATAAGGGGCATCTGCTAAATGCTATTAATGTAAATGATCATAATAGTGATGATGATGATGATGATCTGATGCAACCATGTGCAGCTTTTTAACTTCTTTTCAGTTCTACATAAAGCAGTGTAGATTCACACAAACTGGTTTACCCTTTAATTAAACCAGACCCACACCAGGTTGCATTGCATTCTGGGAATTTAAATCCAAGCATCCCGACTCTTTTAATACCTCATTACTTTTATACTGTGAAGATGATCATTGGGAAGGTGAGATATTTCTTATCAAACTCCTTTCTCCATGAAGTCTAGCAGTGCAACAGATTTGTGTTTATTAACTATAAAAACACACACACACGAACTGTGCAGGTATAAAAAAAAAGGAAGTTGGTTGTGCTTTAGTCAGCAGTTATGAGTTAGAAGTTGAGGCAGAAAGTGTGCTGCATGACTAATCCCCTACAGCTATGTTTAGTTACAGGTTGACCACGCCCTGTCTGACAGGTCCGTACCTGCACTGGGGCAAAGCATACAGGACGAAGGTTTATTACGAGACACATCTGGTTTGCTGTGTAGCTGTTAATCTATAACTTCACATATATCAGACAGGAAGTCCAGTAATGGCTATTCATGTTAGCATGAATCATGTGACTAGCCTTCGAGTTATTGATCTGTCTCGTCTATGCTTTAATAATTCATCATGTCGCATTAATCCTGTATATTAGAAGCTTTGAATAAGGGAATTCCATCTCAGTTAAGCCATGAGCACTCATTTGCATATTACGGTTGCCAAGGTGATAAAAACACTGTCTGAAATATGCTTAAAAATGTGTACATCTTTTTGATTAGTGATTTGCGTTATTTAAAGCGGCAGTACGCATTTTGGGCATTTCTGGATTTAAAGACCACGTGAAAATCTGTGAATTTTTTCTGTGAATTTCGGGTTCAAATTTCGTTTCGAACTCAACTTTTTTACACATTACCGCTTTAATGTATGTTGTGTTTCTTACGGGCCTGAAAAAAACAAACATTTCAGAAATATGGATTTGATTTTAAACAAAAAAGTTTATACAGTATACTACTGGTTTAATGTGATGTTGCTTTGGGCCCTGAAATGTTTAGAAACACCATTGTAACCGCTGTAATATTAAACAAATCCAAGTTTACATACTGCAGCTTTAAGTGTTGCACGGCTATACTCAGTAAAACGGTTACATATTGCGGTTTTAAAACAGAAACAAAAAACCTCCAGAACAGGGTTAAATTGTGCGATCTTGGTGTAACATCTTGTGGTTAAGATGTTTATGTATTGAATAATTATCCAGATCGAATCAGAAGTATTTATTAATGTATGTATTATATGATGAGCAAACGGAGAACATTCAGATGATCGAATGATTAAAAATTCTTAGACTTCTTAGATTTCACCACCTTGTTGTTGCTTCTGCTCGATCATCAGCTGCAAAATTAGAAAGGAAGTTTATTTTTTTCTGCCTTGTGCAAGATCCTGTGTACACTAGATCTCTCCTCAGTATGTCTACATACAGTGTGTGTGTGTGTGTGTGTGTGTGTGTGTGTGTGTGTGTGTGTGTGTGTGTGTGTGTGTATATACAGTGTGTGTGTGTGTGTGTGTGTGTGTGTGTGTGTGTGTGTGTGTGTGTGTATATATATATTCATTCATCCTTTCATTCATTTTCTCCCGCTTATCCGTAATTCGGGTCGCGGGGGCAGCAGTCTAAGCAGACCCCCGCCTTCGACTGCTGCCCAATCCTCACAGCACCGTCCCTTACGGTCCCTCCTGCAGGTGGTGAGCCCACGGGAAGTATATATATATATAATTTTTTAAATATAGAATATTTATTATATTTTTCATGTTCAGAGTAGCCACCTTTTGATGGCAGATTTGTTCACTCTTGGTATTCTCTCAGTCAGCCTCATGATTATGGTTTTAAAACCATCTTGAGAAGTTCCCAGAGGTATTAAGTGCTTGTTGGATGCTTTTCATTCACTATCCATTCAAACTCATCCCAAACCACATCTACTAGCGTTAGATCAGGTAATTGTGGAGGCCAGGTCACCTGATGCAGCACTCCATCACTCTCGTTCTTAAACAAATAGCTCTTACAGAACCTAAGTGCAAACCCTATGGGATGGATGGCATGTCGCTGCAGAATGCTGGATAAGCCATGCTTACCCATGCTGGATAAGTGTGTCCTCAGTTTTGAATGAATCACCAAAAATGTGACCAGCGGTTAGAATAAAAAATAATATTTTTATATTTTGAAACATCAAAAACTCATTGTACCAAAGGACCGTTATGTCCATTCTGTGTGTTTCTTGGCCCAAGAAAGTTTCTTCTGCTTGGTGTTTTTTGCTGCAATTTGACCCTAAAGGCCTGACTTATGCAAGTTTCCTTGCTGCCGCGCTGCCACGCGATTGTCCAGCTTGACAATATAACAACCGACAGCCTGTGACTCAAGAACGTGAGTTTAAGTAGTCTGTTCTTTCATGAGCCACAGCTGTCGGTAATCTTGGAAAGCAGCGTGACTGCTATCGAGGGGGGCGTGGCAGGGTGGATCTCTGACAGCTACAAAGGGGGTCGTAGCAGGGTGAATCCCTGACAGTCCGCCACTTGAACGCTGAAAAGCATTTATATAAATCGGTCATTTCTGAGGCTGGTAATTCTAAAAAACGTATCTTCTGCAGCTCTTCCTTTCCTTGGTACGCTTCTCACAAGAGCCTGTTGTCATCATAGCACTTGATGGTTTTGGAGTCTGCACTTGGGGATACATTTATTAAAGTTTTTGAGAAAGTTTTTGAGATCAAAATGTTGCTATTTTGGACAATCGAAAATATAACAATAACACTGTTCTGTTTACTACATAATTCCATGAGCATTCTTTTGTAGTTCGGATGTCTTTAGTATCAATGTACAATGTTGTAAAAAAAAAATATTAAATGTTAATATATTACCTTTTTTTTTTTACTATAATATAAAATAATGATACTAATATTTTAAATATAGGAACGCTATACATCCCATTTTAAATGCTGCAGTTGTAAAGCAACATTTAACGAGGACCCAAAAGCTTTTTCAACACAAGTTTGTATACTGCAGCTTTAAAATATGATGCGATGTACAGTAAAAGTCTCCAAAAAGTGAGGAAATGACTGTGGATATTGTGACCTTTTAGTTTTTGGAGCAACAAATAAAATTTCATACTGCAGCTTAAAAAACTTAGTGTGAGATTTGGTATTAATAATAATAATCTGTAATGATGTAATAATAATATAAATGAAAGAAAATATAATCATTAAAATAATGTAAACGTCTTTTTAGCTAACGCAAAAAAAACCTAGTTCACAACTAAAGTGAAAATTGAAATGTTTTTTGTTGTCAGTATTTTGATGTTGAATATAAAGAAACTAAACACTTGATGATCTTAAGTTTAAACCGTGACGAGATTATAGATGTTCTAGTCATTACTATAGCTTTTAGAAAAAGACTACAGCTGGTCTCATGTCTCCTAGACCATGTGTGTGTATGAGTAGGAGGAAGCTGGTAAGAAGTGTGATATTGTGGTCATGCAGGGAGTGCATTTGGTTTAATGTTTAAGCCATTTTGGGGGGGGTTTTGCAGCTCACCCTCTTGGCCATGCCCATGCTGTGTGCGTGGGAGAGAGAGAGAGGGTGTGTGTGTGTGTGTGTGTGTGGTTACTGTGTTTCTAAAAAAAAACTGCATTCCTCTGCATGCCCCATCACACACTCCTACATCATGTCTAGGTTTACACTGTCCATGTGAAGATGTTATGCTCCTGTTGTTGTTGTTACTATCTGCATCCCACATTCACAATGTAATTGAACGTGTGTGTGTGTGTGTGTGTGTGTGTGTGTGTGTGTGTGTGTGTGTGTGTGTGTGTGTGTGTGTTTGTGTGTGTGTACTCCAGCGTGCAGCCTCAGAAGACACCCTCCATGATGAAGCCTTTACTGAAGAGAACAGACTGAAATATTCTCTTCTCTTTTCTCAGTGAGGAATAAATAAACCATATAAACTCGATACTCTGATCTTCTGTGCTGATATTGTTGTTTACTGTAGTTGGTGAAATCTCGACTAAAGACGTTCTGTTTCACACTTCGCACTAGATCTCGTTCATTTTCAACAAAAGCTAACGACTTGATGTGAATGATGCTGATTGTTGCCTAGTAATTGTGGGTGTGTCCAGCAGACGACAATGTTGAAAATGATGAAAATGTGAAGTAAACTGGTGCAACAACAACAAATGGGGTAACAACGTTTGCGCTCATTCAAAACATCCTGTGATTTGTTGTTAAAATTGGAATACTTGTTGTGTCATTTGCTAATTAAGGTTCCTATGGCAACCAGTTTTAAAAATGCGTGCTTGCGACTTTGTAGTACAGCGATAAAATTATCAAGAGAAAGGATGTTTAAAACTGCGACAAACATTTTTACAGCTAAAGTCTGTCTGTCTGTCTGTCTGTCTGTCTGTCTGTCTGTCTGTCTGTCTGTCTGCCAGCCAGCCAGCCAGCCAGCCAGCCAATCAATCACACTGTACTGTAGGATACTTCATTCTGATTGGTCAGACATTTTTTATTCTTTTCCAATAGCAGCATCTCTGACCGTAAAGCAGGTTTCTATTCAAATTCTCAGTCCTATACATTAGTCTTTTCTATAGTAACGGCTAATTCTCAGGGATGAAGTGGTGAAGTTTCCTGGAAAGAGATGTTTATCCAACATTAGCATGTAAGGAGTCTCCAGTGTCAGAGGTAAAGCCATGACTTTCTTCTCGATGTCTTCAGGGCAGAGGAGTTTATGCTTTTTCAGTTTCTTCGTAACTTGACAAAATAGCTTTTATAGACTCCGGGCGAGCAGAAAGTAGAAAATGAGAATGAGTTGTACTTCACTTAAACAGGTTGCCAGGTCACTAGGGTTGAAACAGAATAAAACATGAGCAGTAATAGGAAGATAAACATCTCCAGATAGAAACCATAACTTTGCGTCATCACACTGTTCTGTTTTTCTTTTTAGTGTTCTTTAACTAACCCCATCACCATCATCATCATCATCATCATCACACTCAGATGTGCTGCTCCAAACTTTACTTAGTGACTGTCCTTGAGTCAGAGTACAACAGAATCACTGAAACAGAGTGTAATGTGGCCCAAATAAGTACATTTACATCATCAGAGTCAGTAAATATGAATCATTTACACCTCCTTTACTTCACCTTTTAATTCAGTGGAGGTTAAAAAAGCAGAAGAGTTAAACTCAGGTCTGACTCAGGGGTAGAAACGACTTTCCTGCTGGAGCCTGAATCCCATATAAGGAAACTTTTTTCCTTCTGTTGGAAGTTCTTGCCCCCTTCCTTGAAAAAGGTTGCCAAATTGTATGTTATAACACAGCACGTGCTACTGAGGAGTCATTATACAGATGTTGTACCCAGGTCAAAAAATGGTACAGAAAATGTACTGTTTATAGTGAGATTTTATTTATTTATTTAGCTTTAGACATTTTTCTACAATGTAAAATATGAATAAAGAAAAACGTTGAAAAGCCAAAAACGTACAGTCTTTCTTTCTTTCTTTCTTTCTTTCTTTCTTTCTTTCTTTCTTTCTTTCTTTTTTTCTTTCTTTTTCTGGTGTTTTTTGTATTTATTTAATTGTTTTAATATATAATACTTGACTCCTTGTGATTTTTCTATTGACCCTTTATTTGTATTTGATTTGTTTGTATGTTTATGTATTTGTTTGTTATTATTGTAATACCTATCACAGAATAAAACGGACCATTATGATCAAATGATTATTAAAACCTACTGAATCGGATTGGGTGTCATTGTTGTTTTCAATTGTAATTTTTTTTTTATTGTTTTATTACTATTATTCAGTTTTATTTAACCCAAACTATTTATTTCTCATCCGCTCAATCAAAAAATATAGCAGGAGAATTGGAGTTTCAAAAGAAGGTGTTAATTCCTTTGAGCTGGCAACACGAACAGTAAGTCGGCGATTGGTCGAATTCACCCACCCTCATGAATTATTCATCAGGCTTCTGGGGTAGGAAAGTGAGCGGCGGGACACCGGAGAGAGTCGCAACATCAGCATGGAGCTGTGGACGCGCGCGCTGCTGCTGCTGTTACACAGTGAGTGTGTGTGTGTGTCTGTCTAAATTGCTTAATTGAGTTTAGACTGTCTAGAAATTGACACGCCTCCTAGCAAACAATTAACAATATAAATAAATGAATATTCTGTGTAGTTCCCGGATGCCAGTTTACATTTTAAATCCCAATTTTTATTTCTGATTTATTTATCTGTTATTAAAATATGAAGGAATTTGGGGACACGCCCTAAACTTAAAGGACTAGTTAGTTTTTCACTTAGTTTTCACTTAATTAGTTTCAATTTCACCCAAAAAGAGCTTTTAAATGAGTGATGATCAGGGATTGGTTGTTGGCTAAATGCTGAGCACTGATTGGTAGTTGGGAACAATGGTAATCAGTAATTGTTAAAGAAAATGCTGATAATTGATTAAATGTTGATAATGATTTTCATTGATTGGATGTTAGGGGGGAAATGGTGATGTCTGATTGGTTGTTGAGAAGAATGGTGATCAATGATTGGTTGTTGAAGTGTGCTTAGTGATTGGTTATTCAGATGACTGTGGTTTGCTCTTTGGGCACTATAGTGGTTGGTAATTGGGGGAAAACAGTGATCAGTAATTGGATAATGATAAGAATGATCTGTTCATTAATATAAAGATAATTACAATTGAGGAAACACTTAATCACAACCTGGAATAAAGGTTTTTTTATTCCTTAATTATTACCTCACAGTTCACTAGTTTTGTCAACAAACATACAATAATATAGGGGGTGTAAACTTATGCACACAGCTGTATCATGTCCTGGTGACTGAATGCAGTGTCCAAAGATCTGCACTGCTACAGTGATTTCACAGGCTTAATGGCCATAAAGCAACCATTGAACTGGAACCTTATTGGAACTGAATGAGCAGAATTAAAAAGTTTGACTGCTGTCTGTCTGTCTTTCTGTCTGTCTGTCTGTCTGTCTTTCTGTCTTTCTCTTTTTGACCCTCTGCCTGACCCTTCCATTACATTCTGCCTCTCAAATCCCAAGTTTAATCTCAGCTGTCTTTCCTTTAAACCCCTCTGCACTACTTCTCTCTTTCTCTCTTCCATTCTTACCCCCCCTTTATCTCTATTTCTATCTCTCTCTAACTCTTCCCATCATTCTTTCTGTCTCTTTGACCCTCTGCCTGACCCTTCAATTGCACTCCCTCCCTCATATCCCGAGTTTAATCTCATCTTTGTCTTTTCTCCAAAGCCCTGCTGCACCACTTTTCTCTCTCTCTCTCTTTCTCTCTCTCTCTCTCTCTCTCTCTCTCTCTCTCTCTCTCTCTCTCTCTCTCTCTCTCTCTCTCTCTCTCTCTCTATTTATCTATCTTTTTTACTTGCTATATTACTTTCTCTCTCCAAGTATATTTATGTACTGGTGATGCATATCTGTCCCAGGCCCCAAGTTGTGGTCTTCGACGACTTATCGAGTGGATGCACACGTCATCTCAGAGCTGCTTTCTTTTCTTTTCCTTCCTGCTGCTTCTCTCTATTTATGTCTTTGGTGTTATTGCCTTGTTGTGTTGTCGGGAAAAAAACTCGTTTACAGTCTTTCTCACACACAGCTGAGACAGTGAACATGACAAGTGTCTGCTGAGACAGAGATATTTCGAATGATCTACAGTACATCTCTATGTTTTAGTTTTTGTCCTGTTAGTGCTGCTGAGCTCGTTCAGCGCAGACCGTTTACTGGGTCTATTACCGAAACATTTGACCCCGAAGGGACTAAACCTGGTGCGTGTCAGTATGTAAATGCGAATGATTATTTTCTCCCTGGATGTGGTTGAAGATAGTTTAAATGTTTATATTAGTCTCAACAAATTTCCCGTTACGACGGAAGAGGAATTTGAGAGGATGTACATATACACAATTTTCTGAGCATTTGTCTAATTTGGTAAACGACTGCATTGCGCGGCTGAATATTTAGACGTGTTGAGGAAACAGCGTGCAGATCAGACCGATCTCTGGTTTTAAGTCAGTTGGCCCTGCTATGGTTTCATGGGTTGTGCAACAAAGCAGCCTTTTATGAAACTGAGATAAATTGACTGCTTCAGAGCCTGGAGTTTCCAATGTAGTGTTCAGACGTCTTAGTCGCTGCAGGCACACGAGACTACTGGCCTGAGGAAACATCTAATAACAAAATACATTGCCATTCTTCCCAGGAAAGAAATCATTCTAGTTTTTACTAAAATTTTTCAGTAGGGTTGAGGTCAGAGCTCTATCCTATTAATTGGTTTATCCCATTAAGTCCCATTAAATGATCCCTTCGAGTGATACGTTTGTAAATTCATATTTTATCACTTTTTTGTCTCTGCGTTGGGACAATGTCCACTATTAATTGAACGTGAGCGCCCTTTTAAGAATTTAATCTCCCTCTCCCTGTGCATCCCTCAGAAGCCCTTATGCTTGGAGTCTTATCCTGACGTAAAAGAAAATACAGCTGTAAACAAGAAATGTTTTCTTTATCATCCAGTTGCAACACAACCCCCATCCCCATGTTTTGAGTGTAAAAGTTTTTTTTTGCTTTGGGTGGTTGAACTTTTCTCAAGTTATTTCTGTATACTCGACATAGTTTTACTCGGTGTGTTGATCTGCTGAGGACAGGATAAAACCTGTCGACCTCAGCGTGTTCCTGGATGTCTGGGAATGTTTCCTGTAATCTTTGCGTTGTGTTAAAGCTCAGGGAGTGGAATTGTATTGAAGCTATTATTGGGATGATATTTTTATTTTCCCTCCCAAATGAATAGGATCAGCCGGGACATGTTTGGCGTCTGACTTGCTTTAGTTTTGCAGTAACAAGCAATAGAAGTGAGATTTTCTTTTTTAATCAAAGGCTTTGAGGACTGTAGTGTCAAACAAAAGAACAGGAAGATGCCGTTTTTTACATGATTATCACTAGCATGAATTTTGTAATTGATACAAAATCAGCTAATTAGCTATGCATTTTGAACAACCCATTCCACCGTCTCCATTTGCTGTTACAGTAACCTCCACTCTTCTAGGAAGATGTTCCACTAGATTAATATCTATCGTCTGCTACACTGGCTCAGGACCACAGTTTGCATGAACAGTTGCAGTTTACTGAACAGTACACTTTGATAATGATGAAATTGTAATGAACATTAAGTCAACACTGTTGACATTAACTACAGTCCAAATCCAAATCCTCAAAGCTCCTGTTCTTACTTCGTAATCTCATGGATCTCCAGGCCGTTGATGTAAAACATCCCCAGCTGCACAGAGTCGCCTCCAATCGAAGAGAACATCATCCAGAGGCAGACCAGGACCAAGTGGGCAGATCCGAGGAAGGTGGCAGGAACAGTGGCCACTGGAACCTCAGGAGCATGTTTAACTCGACAGAGAGAGAGAGAGAGAGAGAGAGAGAGAGAGAGAGAGAGAGAGAGAGAGAGAGAGAGGTGACAGAAAGAAAAGGATATGGATTATTATGTATCTTTATTGTTGTATGAGAGTTAAAGTCACTGTGCAGTTTGGACTCCGGCAAGACTCGCTATGGCAGCATAAATCAAAGAGAGAACCAGAAGGTAACACAGACATGAAGATCTCTGGGATAAGAGACGACCTACCACACCACCATCAACAAACCTGAGTGAACGTGTGAGAGTGAGGAGACGACAGCATACAAATATCCCAGTTCACCAAACACTCGATATCCATGATCCCTCCAGATCTGCTCCTTTACCTCACAAACACCTACTGACTAAAGACTTGACTAAATAAATGTTTTCAGCCTTGAATTTGAACACTGAGACTGTGTCTCCATTCAGAGACCATCCAGAGATGCTACAAGTTCGGAGAGTTTACTTCTAGCTGCATGTGGTCCTAGTAAAAGTACTTCCATCTTATCTGAGTTGAGCAGAAGGAAATTATCAAGCACCCATTGTCTAATATACTTTACACACTTCTCAACATCTGGCTTTGCTGAAATATACAGCTGTGTATCATCAGCATAGAATTTGAATCTAATACCATGTTTATGTATAATTTTACCCAGAGGCAACAAATATAAAGAGAAAAGCAGTGGGCCTTAGACAGATCCTTGCGGAACACCAAACTTTACCTCAGAGAGTGTGGAGAACTCACCATTTACATCAACAAACTGATAGCGATCAGTCAGATAAGACCTGAGCCAGGAGAGAGCTCTTCCCTTTATTCCAAAACATTCTCTAATCCAGCAAGGAGGAGATTATGATCAATGGTGTCAAAAGCTGCACTGAGGTTGAGCAAAACAAGTAAAGAGACAAAACCCTTATCAGAGGCCAATAGCAGGTCATTTACTACTTTAGCTAGCGCCGTTTCTTTGCTATGATGAGACCGAAATCCTGACTGATACATTTTTATTTTTATTTTATTCCTAAGAATATTTGAGCAGAACTGCTGTGCTACAACCTTTTCTAAAATCTTGGAGATGAAGGGGCGGTTTGATACTGGCCTATAGTTTGACAGCTGACAGGTTCAAGGTCAGGTTTCTTAATTAGGGGGTTGATAACTGCCCGTTTGAAGGATTTAGGTACATAATCAGTGCTAATGGAGGAATATTATTTTTAGAACAGGTTCAATTACTTCTGGAAAAAGTAATGCCCGCCTGCACAGGTGCATTGCCATGCCTCAAGTTCAAGTTTGAATATTTGTAGAAATGAATTGTGGTCTGATATTTGGGTCAATCAGTTTAGTTCAATTATATTTGTAGAGACATGTTCTCTGATATGTTCATTCATTAATTTTCTATCATTGTTGAGGTAATTGTTCACTGATGGACACGAGTGCAGAACTGTCCATAGCAATTTTAGTCCTAAACCAATAATATTACTTACAGTCCAAATTTAACACCACTGTCCAGAGTGCAGGTCTCTAATACAGTCTTTATAAACACTAAAGAACCACGGAGTGTTTGTGTGTGTGTAGCTGTTGCATAAATGATCTATGAAATACCCGCATCTTGTAAAATGTGTCCTACTCGTTGTTCTCTGATTGCGGCCAGTCGTGGATGTGTTAAAATTTCCGGTCCTGGCCTGAACTTCCTGGTTTATCTTCTGAGTATCGTTTTAATTATTCACGTGAATGTAGAGACGTCTAGACAGCTGTGTTTGAAAAAAATGGTCACAGTGGGAGGAACTGGAATAAACAGTTCCATTTTTCTGCCTGATGTTTGTTCCTGACGAGATCTTAAGGAGATTGAGATGTTGGGTAATGGGTTGATGAGTTTGAGTGGACAGCTACAGAGCAACTCTGGATGAACTGTTCAGTAAACATGAGAGATGAAAAAATGGTGATGGTCCATAATAAGCATTTTATAGAACATGATAGGTTTCGAATTATTTACAACCTATAAAACAACAGGATTGTGTGAGTGTGTGAGTGTGTGAGTGTGTGAGTGTGTGAGTGTGTGAGTGTGTGTGTGTGTGAGTGTGTGTGTGTTCCATATTTTAAAAAGCAACCCTTAATAAAAAAAATAAAGCTTTTGTACCATTGTATTATATCATGTTTTTAATTCTTCCAGTGTGTGTGTGTGTGTGTCTGTGTGTGTGTGTCTGTGTGTGTGTGTCCGTGTGTGTATGTGTGTGTGTCCGTGTGTGTATGTGTGTGTGTCTACAGGTTTGTGGTTGTGTGGTGTCACATTACGTATGTGTGATTTTACGGTGTGGGTGTGTGTGTGTGTGTGTGTGAGAAAATTTGTGTCAGTTCCTTTTTGTGTGTGTGTGTGTGTGTGTGTGTGTGTGTGTGTGTGCACGATTGTAATGCTACTGAAGTGTTTACAGTGTGTGTACACATAAATAAAACATAATTTTTATTGTATTTTTCCCATTCATTTGGAATAAAATCGGTCAAGTGTAGTCTGACAGCAATCGCTTATGGTTAGAGAGAGTTTGTGTGTGTGTGTGTGTGTGTGTGTGTGTGTGTGCACTCTTGTGTACGCAATTGTTTGATGAGTCTTGTGTGCCTGTGTGTTTAGTGTAGCAGTGACTGTCTATGTATCTAGTGTAACTGTGTGTGTGTGTGCGTGTGTGCGTGCGTGTGTGCGTGTGTGTGTGTGTGTGTGTGTGTGTGTGTGCAGGTTGGTGTATTGAACACTCTCAGGGATTTAACGTGGGAACATCAGGAGCCAAAATTTTCTCTGGCCCAAAAGTCGACGAGTTTGGATACACGGTGCAGCAGTTCAGCACTGCCGAGGGAAAATGGTAAGACCTGTGTGTGTGTGTGTGTGTGTGTGTGTGTGTGTGTGTGTGTGTGTGTGTGTGTGTGTGTGTGTGTGTGTGTGTGTTCTATTAACAATTAAATTGCATATTTTCTAATACAGAAAGGAATGATCACACTTTCACTAAACAGTCATGAAAAAAAAAAAGTGGATATGCAAATTGGGGCTGCCTTCAAACCAGAAGCTCCACCCCTTGCTTGAAAATTCAGTCCTGCATTGTCTGCATTTGCAAATTAGCGTGCAACATATTTAAAATCTAACAATTTTCCAGGTAATAGATTAATTAGTTTTTACATGCAAGAAGCCACAGCCACTTTATTAGGACAGATTGATACAGAGACACACCTCCTTCACTCGAATTGACAGATAAGAAGCCATAACTCTGTACGTAGGATTAACAATAGGCCACATCGCATTTCTGCACAAAAACCTCATAGCACAAAATGATAAGAAAAAGTGTGATACTGCATGTCAGTACAATGCACTACTGGTATTTTCCTATTCCACACACACACACACACACACACACACACACACACACACACACACACACACACACACTTTTTAAAACGTTATAAATGCATTTCACAGCCTCTTTGTATGAGTTTGAACTTCACTCCAAAGCGTGCACCAGCACTTCTTCCTGCACTTCCTGTGCTGGGTTGCCCTGTCTGCAGGCTGCAGATCCCTATGGAGCACAATTTTTCTAGAACTTATCTCTGGAAAAATAGGTTCCTTCCTTTCATTTATTGCACAAACAAATGCGGCGACTCCGTGCCCTGGATATTTCATTGTTGCAGCGGATGCAGCAGCCAGAGTGTGGACAATATTCAGAACAATAATCACAACAATATTCAGGATACGGTTCCAGTGAAAATTCCCTTGTTCCTGTGGGGCGTTAAGGAAATCATCACGGAGCTTTGGATATCTCAGTGATAGTGTTCTGGGGAATGTAATCAGATTTTCCTGAAGTGAAAGTATTGCAGATGCAGGGTTCACTTTGCCTTTAGTCTTTTCTCACTCAAAAGAATGAATTCTTTCATGGAGGCTTCAAGGCAACGAGCAATAATAATATTAATAATACAAAAAAAAGTTTTAAAGTTGTTTATTTTTTTGTATTTAACTCACTGCCACATAGGCAACACCTCATTTAGTTTGATTGATCTCCACACCTACTTGTCTTTGCCATAGACCACGCCTTCTTAATGGGATTGACACATAAGCCACACCTATTTTAGTCTCAACTCCACCTTCTTTTTAAGCTTTATTTCTTTGATGAACCTCGTTATGTAACAGCGCACACGTAGAAAGTGGAATAATGCAAACTGACTGAAACAGAAACAAGCTGAAAGTATTTATCTTACGAGGTGGAAGCAAAAAGGTTTTTTGATATCTTTTGATATCACCTCATATTTATTTATATATTGACAAGTTTTCAGTTAGAAATTAATAATAAATTAAAACATAAAGTACCCTCTATATATAATACAAAGAAAATACAAAAGCACACGATACAAAAGAATGGACTAAAAAAAAAAAAAAAAAAACATTATTTTTAGCAATTATTAAAAAATTACTTGTGATTTTTTGCAGTTTTATTTTCAAAAATAAATAATATAAATAAAACAAGGGAGTCATTTTTGTTTAGTATTTTCTACATTATTACTTATTTCTCAGTCACCAAATAGAACTTCGAAGCTTAATTCTTACTGAAAAGAGTTTATTTACATTTGCAGCATTTATCAGACGGCCGTGTCCATAGCACACTTAAGATGAATCAGCCTACAGCTCTGTTGAGAGGTGGTTGGTTTTTTTTTTGTTTATTATTCACAGTCATCTGGAGACGGCTGGAGATTTTTTTTCTAAGCCCCCTGACTGGGCCTCAGGAAAATCCCTGACCGCTTCCTGGTAATGATGCAACAGTCCTGACTCTGACTGTTTATTAAGAAGAGTCATTTCCTGTGCCTTTATTGAATGGTGCTGATGTCATTTCATCCTGATTTCTGATGCACTGATGCACACATACCAACCTCCAAAAAACAAACACTTACACACCCACATACACACACACACACACACACACACACACACACACACACACACACACACACACACACAGACACATGTGGAGGCCCAGAGCAGGAACCAGGTTGTAGCTATAAAATACACCTTACACTCCTTAACAGAACATCAACGCTGATAAAGTTTCCTAGTGGACTTTGAACTGATAATATCTGTTATTACCTGATATGTTTCATAACCATCATGTTACACCCTTGTAAGAAGCGTATACACTCTATGAAAAAAAAGTATGTTGACACCTGGCCATATGATTGCTGTGTGCTTTTTGAAGTAGTGCCTTTACTTTTAAACGTATCGTATTTGACTAAAATGTGCTTCAGGTATTGATGTAGGTGAGTTGAAAAGGCCTAAAATGCAGTCAAGGTTCCACTTTGCTACAACATCCAACAGACGTCCTGTACAATTGAGTGCCTCCAACTTTGTGGTAACAGTTTGGAAAAGAAGCACATATGGCTGGAAAAGTGTGGTCAGGTGTCCCAATACTTTTGTCTGTATTGTGTATATTGATTTGATCTAAATCATGGTTAATTATGCTGAATACAAAAATCGGGAAAATTCAGTTTAAAAAAATTCAAGATTTCCTTTGAAATCCTGCTGAAAATTGAGATTAGAAAAAAGCAGGAAACTTTGATGTTCATTAGATGACTGAAGATTGTTGTTCTGTTAAACAATACAGTGATTGTTCTTGTATTATCTTATCAGCTATGGCCCTGAACAAGCAACTATTCCTGCTCATCAATAAGGGTTAGGGTTATGAGGCCATCTCCAACAATTTGATCCACAGATATACATTCTAAATCTAGTTTCTAGTTTTTCACGTGTCATTGCAAAGGTTCTATACTGCTAACTATCGGTTTACAACAAATCTAACCTTTTTGCTAATTTATCAGAAATCCTTTGAAATTCAGCATAAAAGGGAGATTTAAAACAAAAAAGTTCTAAGATTGTTATTCTCTTAGGCCAATCAGAGATCTTTACCAGGCTTAGCTCCACCCACATGCTTGTTTTCCTGACAGAAACGTGTACAGTCATAGGAAAAAGGAAGTCTCCCCTCCTCTTTTAGTTGTGTTTTAATTTTTAGGGCATTAATAATCGGAAAGTGTCCATTCTTTACTAAAAAGAATCTGACGCACTACTTAAATTGACCTCTAAATAAAAGAACAAAAGTTCTTACATTTATGGCATTTGAAAGACGTGGTTATGAAAAGCGATTTACAATTACACATGGTCTTCATGCACGCAGCCGTGGTTAATATAAACCCAACACAGCGCATCACAGTGCAGCATGATGGTGACGATGATCAGGTTCAAATTAATTCTCATAGTCTTATTTATTTCCATTAGTAAAAGCTCTATGCATCAAACTGGAACATCAGTGGGCCATGCAACAGAACCACGATCCCAAACACCTCTGATGGTCTGAATGAGGAAAAAACTAATCAAGGTGTAGGAAAGACCTCAACCCCACTGGCTGGTTTTAAAAAGAGCTGTGAATAAACAAATGACCTGAAACATCATCGTAATAGAGGAGAGTGTGACAGAACCTGAGAGATCCAAAAACTCCTACAGAAAACATTTACTTAAGGTTATAATTTAATGTTTTCCCACATGTTTTTTTTTATTTTTTATGTTTGTTTACTTTTTGACTCCACATGGAACTCTGTTTTTTGATTGTTTGCTGAGGAACAGACATCGTTCGAATTAAAGGAGGGTGTATTTTCTTTTTCCCTACGACTGTAGGAATAAAAATAAAATGAAACTTTTCTCCTTTACACATGAAGTCTGAAGACTCTGAACTTCCACAACTAGGCCATAACAGGGGTCTGTGTAATGTTGTGTGGGTGTGTCTGCAGTGCAGGGAGTAATCAAAGGAAGTGGAACACACACACACACACACACACACAAACACACATTCGGTATTGTTTGACTTAGTCAGCTTCATCACAGTTTCTAAATAAATGTGGGCAGTAATGTGTTTAGTGAATCATTAATGACCCAGAAAATGATCCAGTTTTGCAATGTCTATTCACACACACACACACACACACACACACACACACACACACACACACACACTTAATTTGATCTCCACCTGATATTATTATGGACTTGTGTGTTACTGTAAATCAATAATACTACACCTAGAGCTAAACGTAACCTTTATGTAAGAAGTCGAATGCAGCAACCAGTTTTCACTTTCACCCGCTTTTATTATCAACTTTCTATTTCATGTTACAGTGTTTTTAAACACATACACACACAAACACACACATACACCACAATTTGTTCACAGCTTCACACCAATGCCTTTTCTCCTCACATCACTCACTGCAAGCGAGCACACACTCATTATAAGAAATCCTATTTGATTCCTTCCCCTTGCTTCCTCTGGCTCCGCCCTCTATTCACAAATCGTGCCCTCAGCCACGCCTCCACTGCCACACTCACTATTGTTTGTTTCTGTGTTTATTTAAAGTTATTTATTTATTTATTTATTTAAAGTATTTTTATAGACTGGGATATTTTCAATGAACCTTGATGTTTGTTTGTTTACTTTTGTTTGTTGTTGTTTATTTATGTGTTTATTTAACTATTCATTCATTAAAACATGCGCATACGTTTACAGTCGGATCTTTGCGCTGTATTTTCAATAAACCTTCAGTTTTTTTGTTTGTTCGTTTGTTTGTTTATTGGTTTGACTAACAAACAGACACATTCGTATGCATTTCTGTTTATTTTTCAAAAAATGTAATGAAATATTCGATACAGTTCTGTTTGTTTGCTTGTTGCTTCCTTTTGTTTGTTTGTTTGTTTGTTTGTTTACTTGCTTCTTGTTTTGTTTGTTTGTTTAGATGTGTTAAAAGCTGCTTCGTTTCCATACAGGCAGCAGGCAAATTTTTCCACAAGCTCAAAGCTATCATTAAAGGAGCTTTAATTCGGTCCTTAAAAATGTTGCGTGCGTGCACACACACACACACACACACACACACACACACACACACACACACACACACACACACACACACACACACACACACACACACACACACAGATCATTACAGGTTGCAGGTGCTTTTATGCATTCCAATCCAGTGAAACCCTCTGAACACTATGTTCATGGTGTGTGTGTTTGTGTGTGTGTATATATATATGTGTGTGTGTGTGTGTGTGTGTGTGTGTGTGTGTGTGTGTGTGTGTGTGTGTGTGTATAATCACCAGTTTACAGTGTATCAATTATATTATAAGTGTATCAATTATTATGAATCTAGGAGGCACTTAATTTGAGGACATCAGCACAATCTCAGGGTAAAGTAACCGTCTCGCTAATGCCCTGAAGGTCCTCCTGAGTCAGAGGGACTTTTGATGATGATGATAATGGACATGCTAAAAATGAGAGAAGACATCATCTCAATTTCAAGCAACCTTTACCTCGAATGTTTCCTCCAACCCAAC